>NW_007007418.1:43504-51650 GCF_000164805.1 Carlito syrichta
AATAAATAAAAAAATCAGCCGGGCGTGATAGCACATGCCTGTAATTCCGGCTACTCGGAAGGCTGAGGCGGAAGGATTGCTGGAGCCTAGCAGGCGAGGCTGCGGTGGCCGGGAGCGGCCACTGCACTCCAGTCTGGGCAACTGAGTGAGACTCCTGCTCAAAAAAAAAAAAAAAGAAAGTGGGCATTTTACTCAGAGGCAGAATGATCAGATCATATATGTCCAGATCGTAGATTTTTTTTTTTTTTAGTTGGAGTCTCATTCTGTTGCCCAGACTGGAGTGCAGTGGCCGCTCCTGGCCACCACAGCCTTGACCTTTTGGGCTCCGGCGATCCTTCCGCCTCAGCCTTCCGAGTAGCCGGATTTACAGGCACGTGCTACCATGCCCGGCTGATTTTTTTGATTTATTATAGAGGTGAGGTCTCGCTGCCCAGGCGGGTCTTGAACCCGCGGGCTCAGGCAATGCACTCACCTCTGCCTCCCAAAGGCGTGGGATTACAGGCTGAGCCACCGAGCCCGACTCAGATTGTAGATTTTTATCTGTTCATCTTAGTAGTATTTCCAAATGTTTACATGTCAACTTGGTTTGTGTTAATTTGCTGGTGGGGCTTTTACAGTTTGGGGTTAGTTTCAAACAGTCAAAAGCTTTCTGAACAAAAGATTTAGATGAGATTTAGGGACTTAAGATTTGGGCTAAATATGTTTCCTAAAATGCATTGTCTTGAATCTTCACAGATTTTAAAGCCTGCAGAGAAAAAGAAGCCAAATGCCACGAGACCTGTAACACCACCAAGGGGTATGATCACAAAGCAAGCAAAGAAATAGATGTCATTTTGACACTGCCTAGTTGGGACTTGTAACATATAGTATATAACCTTCATTTTTAAGACTGTAATGTGTCCTGGTCAGCTTGCTCAGATCGATCTGTGTTTGTGGGGGCCCTTTTCATTTTTAATTTAGTGAATGGCATTTGCTGGTTATAACAGCAAGTGAAAGACTTCACTTCAAAAAGTGTCTTTGTTTTTTAATTCTCTGTTCCTTTTGCAAACGATTTTAATGATGGCGTTAACGCTGCATACCCCAGGACGCTTGATCCTGTCTAAGGGGGGTGAGTGTACAATTTATCTTTTTAAAATTCACCCATGATAATGTAAATGCTTGTTTTCTCTAGGATATAAAGAGAGCCCTAGGGTGCTCTGAACCTGTACATGTTCCTGTCATTAAATGCATACTGTTGATACAAACCACTGTGAACATTTTTTATTTGAAAATTTTGTTTCAAAGGGATTGCTTTTTCCTCTCATTGTCTTGTCATGTACAAACTAGTTTTTCTAGCTGTCAACATTAGGAGTAACTTTCAACCTGGCCAGCATCACTGGTATGATGTATATTTAATTAAAGCACACTTTCCCCCTACTGTATACTTAAAATTCCAATTAAAGCCATTCTTTTAAATATTTGTGACTCTTTCCTAAAGCCAAAGTTTCTGTTGAATTAGTATTGACACACCCCTGAGATCAAGGTGGCAAGGTTGTGTACACATGACATGCCTTCTTGGGGATTCAAAAACAGGTTTTTGATTTTGAATAGCAATTAGTAATATAGTGCTGTTTAAGCTATTAATGATTAAAGTAATAACATTTTGTACAATTTCCATATAGTCTATTCACTAAGTAATCTTTTTACAGTTACACCAGGCCTGAACCCGTCCATTCAGAAAGCTTCAAATTGTAGAAACAATACTGTTCTATATGAGTGACTGATTATGCTTTCTTTGGCCTACATTCTTTATTCTGCGGTGAAGTTGAGGCTTATAAGTCAAAACAAAGGAACTAACTTACTATCCACCAATTTATACAGAACTCCACAGTATCTATCTATCACTTTTTTAAACTAAGATCTGTTAAAAAGAAATCTGTTTCAACAGATGATTGTGTACAATACCATGTGGTGAAAATGAATTCAGACTTAATAAATGGCGAACTTGTTAAACCTTCTCAGTGTCTTGTTTGTCAGCACAATACACACAGGAGAACTGTTGATGGCATATTGAGTGGATTCTCATGAATAAATTGCTCTGGAAACCACACGGTTCCATTTTGGATTTGTCTTCCGTCAAACAGTCTGTTTTCCAAAGATGGATTATAGCATGGATGTTCGTATTCTTTGAATTATTGCCTACATGTAACTACATCTGGGTAGGAGAGTGATGAGATAGAACTGTCCTCCCTGCTACCTGAGAAAATGGGATTCAGTCTGTATCCGTAGCTCTCTTATTGCCTGGGTTCACTTGAACTTGGCGGTAAGTTTGAAGGCACCTTTCTTTATTATTCTGACTCAGCTGCCTACATTTTCATGCCCAGCTCTTTGATCTCTTCCCCAATCCGTATGGAACAGTGTTGTCTTTTATTTGTAACAAGTGTGTCAAATGCATATTAATTTCTTAAAAGTGGGCGAAGAGCATGTCATTTGAAAAACCGCTTTTTTAATTACTGGTCTGGGATGGGTGGAGACCACGTGAATGACAGTGAAGAGCACAGGGCTGGGCCTTCATCCTGCCCTGTCCACTCCAGTCAGAGCCTTACGACCTTCTGCTCCACAGCCCTTGACAAATCCAGCTTGCGCCATTTCACTTTCCACAGTATGCATCCAGACTTCTTTGACTATAAGGAGAAGAATGAGCAATAATTGTGTCAAAGGCCAGTTTCACATGTCCTGCTCTAAGCCCTGAACATTATGAATCGTCACTTCTAGGGTTGCAAGACTGGAGTATTCTACTTGGATTCTGCTACCATTGTAGTGTAGTACCTGACTTCAAGTCAGCCTTGGGTTGTTTTTTTTGTGTGTTAGAGTCTCACTCTGTTGCCCAGGCTGGAGTGCAGTGGCACTCTTATGGCCACTACAGCCTCGACCTTCTGGGCTCAGGTGATCCTTCTGTCTCAGCCTCCCTGGTAACTGGAACTATAGATGTGTGCCACCGTGCCTGGCTAATTTTTTTTTTTTTATTGTAGAGATGAGGTCTCGCCAAGTTGCCCAGGCTGGTCTCAAACCCATGGGCTGAGACAGTCCTCTCACCTGGGCCTCCCAAAGTGCCGGGATTACAGGCTTGAGCCACCATGCCTGGCCACAGCCTTGGGTTTTATGACACAAGATCTTTAGGAGGGACTTGATTTGAAATCACTGAGATAGCAGAATTTGAGGTATATGTGCCATTGTAACCTGGTCGTCACACTGGTCCATATTCTGGCTCTTTCTAGCTTTGTGATTGAGTGGCTTGGATGTTGAGCCAGTGCCCCAATGATAAAACAGGAAGTAGTAGCAGTTGACGTTGTATATCTTGAAGTACCGTGCTGTGCTTAGAACAATGCTCAACTTAGTACCGTGCTGTGCTTAGAACAATCTCAATGTTATTAAGTAAATGCATACTGTTTGTGGCCTTATAAGTCCCAGTTATTTTATGTCTTTGAACATCGCAGTTGGCTGAGTTTAAGGTGTCATTGGTTTTTGTTTGTAGCCTTCTGTGACCTGATACTGAGACATGGATAACTGAGCATCTCTGAGCACTTACTGCATACAGAAACACCATCATATAATTGTTTTCATCAGATGCAAAAGGACTAGGAAACAAGAAGCTGTTGAAATCATCAGTATGGTATTTTCAATTCTAGTTTTATTTTAAGTGATTTATTTTTTTCAAAGAAACATATGCCCGGTCTCAAGATGACAGTGCTATTACAAAAGCATACAGAAGGACAGGTGATGGCCATCTTTAAGTAACTAAATAGTCTGTGTAATGGAGTTTAAAGCCATCCTTTGACATTGCTGATCAGGTGCACGGGCTAGGTCTTCCCAGCTCTCTGTGGCAGACAGCACAGATATTCACAGATGCCTTGTTCTTGAAGCCCCTTGAGTTAAGGTTGGCGAGTTCTCAAATAACATACACATAGGCTGGGCGCAGTGGCTCATGCCTATAATCGTAGCACTTTGGGAGGCCAAGGTGAGAGGATTGCCTGAGCGCACGGGTTTGAGACCAGCCTGGGCAACTTGGTGAGATCTCATCTCTACAATAAATCAAAAGAAAAAGCAAGGCATGGTGGTGCATGCCTGTAGTTCCAGCTACTTGGAAAGCTGAGGGCAAGGATTGCCTGAGCCCAGCAGGTCGAAACTGCCATGGCCATGAGCATGCCACTGCAGTCCAGCCTGAGGGACAGAGTGAAACTCCAACTCAAAAAAATAAATGAAACGTGGGGCATGAGGGTTGGGAACACCGAGTGTTGAGCTGTGAAGAAGGTGCAGGGTTTCAGCTGACGGAAGAGAAATCACATTTCTCAATGCAGGACTTTGATGGGAGTTTGAAGGGCAAGTTTGCTGGCAGGTGAAGATAGAAGCTACCCAATCAGTGCACGGTGAGCATGAGACGCCCAGGAAACAGAAGAGCTGCCACAGGGAAGGGCTGCACGGAAAGTATTAGGTTTTGGGCAGTTTGCGGACTGGGCATGGAACTTACAGCAGACCCGCGGAGACGAGGGTCTCGCGATCCTAATGTCACCTGAATTGAGGAGACAAAGCTGAGGATGAAGGAGGAATGTTCTTGTTTGGGTGTAAATGGAGAGCTCCTTTCAAAAAGTAGGGTAATGCAGGGTGGAAGTGCTGTACGTCTTTCCATCTCCAGGAAAAGACCCAAAGCTCGTTCAGATCTGCAGGGATGGTTTTGACCTTAAGGGCTTTTTCCAGTTCTGCAAATCAGATCACACATCAGCCTAGACTACAAGAACGTGACACCCCTGCCCCAGGCTTTGGTTTTCCACCTCACCAAAAAAGTAGGGATAACCGAAGACTGGCCCACTAACACTGTCTACACCTTGCTTTCTGCATAATAGGCATTCAGTATGCAGGAGCTGGTATGAGACACCAAAGATTATTCCTAATAAGCCAATGGCAAAACAAAGAACCAAAGTTCCATTAGGAAAACTTGGTCCAGGAACAGGCAGAAGTCAGGTTTCATGCATCCTTGCCGACTCGCTTCAGAAGTGTGGAGATGAACACAAACTATCAACACCTTCGGCCTAAGAGTGAAAGGATGCGTGTGTGCACCGATCCGCCTCTGAATTAATGCAAGGCCAAGGATGTGTCAGAGATCATTGCTGTCCCATCTCATCCCAGCAGCTACTGTGTCTCCAATAGGCTTGGCACTCAGGTTTATACAAATGACTGAAGTTCAAGCAGGTAAGCATCTTAGTTACGAAAATATATACATTTTGTTCGTTTCAAAGATAAATGTGTGCTTATAGGATTAAGTAAAGCACTTCAGTTAATTGCGTAAACAGTTTTGTAATCTAAGTTAAAACTGGCCGGGCTCAATGCCTCAACCTGTAATCCCAGCACGTTGGGAGACCCGAGGTGAGTGGATTGCCTGAGCCCACGGGTTCGAGACCCGCCTGGGCAACTGGGCGAGACCTCATCTCTACGATAAATCAAAAATTAGCCAGGCATGGTAGTGCGCGCCTGCAGTTCCAGCTACTTGGAAGGCTGAGGTGGAAGGATCGCCAGAGCCCAGCAGGTCGAGGTTGCAGTGGCCAGGAGCGGCCACTGCACTCCAGTCTGGGTGACAGCATGAGACTCCAACTCAAAAAAATAATAATAATAAAAATTAAAACTAAGAAGGTTTGCAAATAATTAACAAGGAAATACAATGTTGCCTAGATAAGTTCAAGACCTTTATATTCTATCTTTTTTTTCCTCTTGAGTCAGGGTCTCACTGTCACCCAGGCCTGGAGTGCAGCAGCGGCACAATAATGGTTCACCACAGCCTTGACCTCCTGGGCTCAGGTGATCCTTTCACCTCATCATCCTGAGTAGCTGGAACTACTTGAATTCAGGAGGTGGACACCACAATGCCCGGCTCGTTTTTTAATTTTTTATGTAGAGACAGGGTCTCACTGTGTTGCCTGGACTGATCTTGAACTCCTGGGCTCAAGCAATCCTCCTAGCTCGGCCTTCTGGAGTGCTGGGATCACAGGTATGAGCCACCATGCCTAGCCTTTATATACTTTTGAGCTAATAAAAGTCTGTACGAATTTTTAAATATGAGGTGTGCAAAATTCATCAGTGTGGCGACAATCTTTTTAACTGCTTCAGAAAATATTAAGAAACCCTCGTGAGGCACTGCCCAAAGCTTGAGGTTGAAAGATTATGTAAAGTTAAATCATTGGTATCAACCAGCTTTTTTTTTTTTTAAGTCTAGGAATTGAGGAAGACTTGAGCTATTACCTTGCTTACCAACTTGGTGGTAGACTGGTAGAATTTCAGATTCATTCTTGTCCCCCAAACAATCAGTTCTCTGATAGTATTATTTAGAAATCATCAAATACTGATATATATATATATTTTTTTTCAGTTGGCGTCTCACTCTGTCGTCCAGACTGGAGTGCAGTGGCCGCTCCCAGCCACCGCAGCCTCGACCTGCTGGGCTCCAGCGATCCTTCTGCCTCAGCCTTTCCAAGTAGCTGGAACTACAGGCGCACGCTACCACGCCCGGCTAATTTTTTAATTTATTGTAGAGATGAGGTCTCGCTGCCCAGGCGGGTCTCGAACCTGCTGGGCTCAGGCGATCCTTCTGCCTCAGCTTTCCAAGTAGCTGGAACTACAGGCGCACGCCACTACGCCTGGCTAATTTTTTGATTTATTGTAGAGATGAGGTCTTACTAAGTTGCCCAGGCTGGTCGACAGGCTGGGCGACAGAGTGAGACTCTGACTCAAAAAAAAAAAAAAAAGACATCTTCCAAAAAAGACAGGTTAATGGAGGTTTGAAGTGCTGTACATTCCTTCCACGCAAACTCTGTGTGTCTTCCTTCTCAGATCGCAGCCTCAACCCCCCAGCTAGGAGGCTAGACAGCATAAGTGAAGATGCCTGGGGCCAGCATGGGTCAGGATCAGCTGGTTCAGCCCATCAGCCTGGCTTAGATTGGGTTCGGGTCTGCCCCGTGTTCCTCCCACTGTTCTAGGGCCACTGGGTGTGACTTCTCATGATGCTGAGTAAGGTCAAAAGGAGAGGAGACCTAAGATTTGCTGCAGTGCAGAGTGCTCATTGGGTGCGTTTTTCTCAGGCTATCCATAGTCTTGCTAGGCTCATTTAATTAAAAAACTCGACCTCTGTTTTTTGCATTTGTAGAACGGAAATGTTGAGAAAGTCATCTGCCTTCTCTTTGACTCCAAAAAAATAGAAGTCCTCTAAGACAACAATGCTCAGACTTTTTGACAGGTGGAACCCTTCGAACAAAGGTCTCGTATGGAACGAATAAAATCAGAACAGCTCTGAGAAGCAGGGGCTGGGCTGCTCATCCCCGCCAGCTTCCACCTCCAGAGATTGAAACGGCTCTAAAAGAAACACTGGCAGCTATGTGCAGGCCTGTTTATAGACCAGTGTTGGTAAGATGTCAGTACAGTCTACTAGTGGGGCCTTGACTTTGATACCTTGTCTAAGATCCAAAGAGCTGAGAAATTCAATCCAAGTGTTCTCTGGGTAGAGAGTCAGACAAGTCTCCACTTTCAAAGTTACTGAGCTGGTTTTAGTTTCTTAGCACGGCACAAAGAGACATGGTAGATCAGGTCAGCATGCAGCAGATTTGAACAAAATGTCCCTGAGGAGACCAGGGTTTTTCACAGAAGGGACTCCGGTGCCACTTGGTTTCAAGTGAACTTACCCAAACCTCAATGGTCCGGCCTACTGCACACCAGGCTGTATGGAGAGCCCACTGCTTTGAGGCTAAAACCTGGGTAACACTTACTGCTCTGCACACTGGGTAATGGTAGCACAACATAAACACTGGTTTCTAAACATATCTAAATATAGAAAAGGTACATAAGAATTCTTACGAGCCGGGCTCAGTGGCTCAGCCTGTAATCCCGCACCTTGGGAGGATGAGGTGAGTGGATTGCCTGAGCCCGCGGGCTCGAGACCCGCCTGGGCAACTTGGTGAGACCTCATCTCTACAATAAATCAAAAATGAGCCGGGCGTGGTAGCGCACTCCTGTAGTTCCAGCTACTTGGAAGGCTGAGGCGGAAGGATCGCCGGAGCCCAGCAGGTCGAGGCTGCGGTGGCCGGGAGCGGCCACTGCACTCCAGTTTGGGTGACAGAGTGAGACT
>NW_007007418.1:51670-58162 GCF_000164805.1 Carlito syrichta
AAAAAAGAATTCTTACAGAACTGAAAATTGATGGCATTCCGTCTCACATGCATGTCTTAGGAGCCCCCTGGGTGACCCTCCCCAATGACATTCTCACCTCCCTCCCTCCTTACTTAACCACTACCTTGAATTTGAGATTAATCATTTCCTTGTGTGTGTATTCCTAAACAATATATTGTTAAATTTTGCCTAGTTTTTTGTTTTTGTTTATTTTGAGTTGAAGTCTTAACTCTCACCTAGGCTGGAGTGCAGTGGCACACTCATGACCACCACAGCCTCCACCTGCTGGACTCCTTCCAACCTCAGCCTCCCGAGTAGCTGGAACTAAATGCATGCACCACCACGCCCGGCTAATTTTTAAAAATTTATTGTAGAGACGAGGTCTCACCATGTTACCCATGCTGGTCTCGAACTCCTGGGCTAAGGCAGTCCTCTCACCTCCACCTCCCAAGCTGCTGGGATTACAGGCGTGAGCCACCATGCCCAGCCAATTTTTGCCTCGTTTTGAACTTTATTTAATTTCTGTTTTTTGATTCAGGGTCTCACTCTGTCACGCAAGCTGGAGGGCAGTGACACAATCACATCTCACCACAGCCTCTTTTCCTGTAGAGATGAGGTCTCACTATGTTGCCCAGGCTGTTCTCCAGCTCCTAGGCTCGGGCAGTCCTCCTGCCTCAGCCTCCCAAAGTGCCGATCTTATGGGCATGAACCTGGGTACCTAGCCTATTTATTTTTAGGAGACAGAGTCTCACTCTGTTACCCAGGTTGGACTGCAGTGCTGCAATCATAGCTCACTACAGCCTCAAACTCAGGCTCAAACAATCCTCCCTCCTCAGCCTCCCGAATACCTGGGACTACAGGCCCAGCAATTTTTGAGCTTTTTAGAAAGAGACTTTTACTGTGTCAATTC
Organism: Carlito syrichta; assembly: GCF_000164805.1. Lineage (NCBI taxonomy): Eukaryota > Metazoa > Chordata > Mammalia > Primates > Tarsiidae > Carlito > Carlito syrichta. The sequence continues at coordinate 52,581 of NW_007007418.1, forward strand.
TGTGAATGGTTTTTTTAGAGATGTATCCATGTTGCCTTGCTAAATTCCTGCTTTATGGTTTTTGTGGATAAGAGAGGGAGCTTTTCCCTCCTTTCTTGCTTTTTTTTTTTTTTTTTTTTTTGAGTTGAAGTCTCACTCTGTCGCCCAGACTGGAATGCAGTGGCCGCTCCCGGTCACCGCAGCCTCGACCTGCTGGGCTCCGGCGATCCTTCCACCTCAGCCTTCCAAGTAGCTGGAATTACAGGTGCACGCTACCACACCCGGCTAGTTTTTGATTTATTGTAGAGATGAGGTCTTACCAAGTTGCCCAGGCAGGTCTCGAACCCGCGGGCTCAGGCAATCCACTCACCTCAGCCTCCCAAAGGCGCGGGATTACAGGCTGAGCCACCGAGCCTGGCTGAAGTTATATTCTTTATGACTGTTCTTTTTTGGTTACCTTAGCAATTTTAATTTGCATTATTGTTAGAAGTTATCTTCGTTCCTCCCGTTCTCCTTTGGGATTTATTTGTGTCACTCTGTCCCCCAGGCTGGAGTGCAGTGGCACGTTCATGGCCACCACAGCCTCTACCTGCCAGTCTCGGGCTCAGGCGATCTTTTCCAAGTAACTGGGGCCACAGGCACGCGCCACCACATCTGGCTAATTTTTTGATTTATTGTAGAAATGAGGTCTCACCAAGTTGCCCAGCCTGGTCTCAAATCCCTGGGCTCAAGCAACCTTCTCACCTCTATCTCCCAAAGTGCTGGCGCAAGCCATCGTGCCTGGGATTTATAGTGAGATGCGTGTTGGACCTCATTCTGCCTTCCACATCACTTTAAACTCTCAACTTTTTTCTATCTGCATCCCTGCGGTCTGCATTATTGACAGCCTCTTCAGCTCTATCTTTCCGTTTTCTAATTTTCTCTTCAGCTGTGTTTAATCTATCTAGTCCATCCACTGGTTGTTTTGTTTTGAGTTGGGATCTCACCCTTGTCTCCTGGGTTGGAATGCAGTGGCATAACCACAGTTCATCACAGCCTTGACCTCCTGGGCTCAGGCAACCCTTCTGCCTCAGCCACCTGAGTAGCTGGGACTGCGAGTGTGTGCCACTACACCTGGCTACTTTTTTGATTTTTTGTGTAGCGATGAGGCCTCACTATGTTGCCTAGACTGATCTTGAGCTCCTGAGCTCAAGCAGTCCTCTCGCCTTGGACTCCCAAAGCCCTGGGATTACAGGTGTGAGCCACCGTGCCTGGTCCACCCACTGTTTTTTTAAAATTTCAATTACTACATTCTTATTTCAAGTTATTTTTGTTTTTGTTTTTGTTTTTCAAAATCTGCTGTCATTCTTCCTTGTCTACCTGCTAACCTTTTTTGAACTTTTTTTTTTTTTTTTTTGAGTTGGAGTCTCACTCTGTCGCCCAGACTGGAGTGCAGTGGCCGCTCCCGGCCACCACAGCCTCGCCTGCTGGGCTCCGGCGATCCTTCCGCCTCAGCCTTCCGAGTAGCCAGAATTACAGGCACGCGACGCGCTACCACGCCCGGCTGATTTTTTGGTTTATTGTAGAGATGAGGTCTCACTGCCCAGGCGGGTCTCGAACCCGCGGGCTCAGGCCATCCACTCACCTCAGCCTCCCAAAGGCGCGGGATGACAGGCTGAGCCACCGAGCCCGGCTTTTTTGAACTTTTTAGATTGATGATTTATTCTCTAAATATAATAAACACGTCTATTTTATATTCCATCTGATTTTTCCGGTATCTGAAGTCTTTATGTGTTTGTTCCCATCGTGTGTCGTCCTTACGGATTCTTGTAGTTGCTTCTGTGTGCTGTGACTGCCGACAGAGCTGCCGTTTTCCTTGCCTCTTTGTCCATGGGGACTCTGGCTTGAACTGAAGCTGAGTTTCTCCAGAGAAGATGAGTTTGCCTCTGCTAGTGGACTGGGACAGTACCAACCTAGACTCTGAAACCTCGCTTGGCGTTCTTCAGATCACGCGGGTCTCATGACATTAGGACACACACCTACAAGAGGTCCCATTCGTGAATTCACAGAAGAGCTTCTTCACTAAGAGTAACAGAGATCCCACTGGCAATAACTTTGTATTCACACTGTGCACATGTTCATTTTGACGACCGAACGGTGGAATCATATGTCTTCCAGCCATAGAGAACTTTCTAAGTTGTGAGTTTCTTTTTCTTTTTTTCTTTCCTTTTGGGGTCTCATTCTGTCACCCAGGCTTGAGCGCAGTGACACGCTGCTCAGGGCCACAGCAGCTTTGACCCGCTGGGCTCGGGCAATCCTTCCACCTCAACCTTCCAAGTGCTGGAACTACAGGCACACACCACCATGCCTGGCTAATTTTTCTTTTCTTTTTTATTGTAGAGATGAGGTCTTGCCAACTTGCCCAGCCTGGTCTCGAACCCGTGGGCTCAGGCAGTCCTCTCACCACAGCCTCTCAAAGTGCTGGGATTATAGGTGTGAGCCACTGCGCCCAGCATAAGTTATGAGTTTCTAAGCAATATAGATACACGGATGAGATTCCAGTTAAGTTTTCTATTCCTCTAGAAGCCATGTGTTATGAAGTAGAGAAACTAACAAAACTAAGGTTTTCTGCACACTGCTGCTCAGGCTAGCTCTGGCCTGAATGGGTACCCATCTGTGTGGTGAGTTGGCAGACACGTGGAGCCTTAAGCTAGTTCTGCTAGCTCCCAAGTCTACAGAAGGCCACAGGGACAGCACCTGGAAGCCATTTCTCCTCTGAGAGGCCACGCTGGGCAGTGGTCAAGGCCTGGGCTTTGCGGCCAATGGCCCAGTGAGAATCCCACTCTTCCACTTCTGGTTGTGTGACCTTGGACAAGTTACTTAACAGTCTCCCTGGCCCTCAGCATTTTCCTTTGTTAAAACAGGATGGGAGCACCTACCTCAGTGGCCGCTATGAGAGGGAGGGAAACCATGAATATGTGGAAAGAACCGATACCCACACACACATGATTTTTTTTTTTTTTGAGTTAGAGTCTCACTCCATCGCCCAGGCCGGAGTGCAGTGGCATGCTCACTGCTTCACTGCCACCCCAGCGTTGACCCGCTGGGCTCAGGCGATCTTCCGCCTTAACCTTCCGAGTATACAGGTATGCACTACCACACCTGGCTAATTTTTTGATTTATCGTAGAGATGAGTTCTCACCAAGTTGTCCAGGCTGTTCTCGAACCCATGGGCTTAGTCAATCCCCTCACCTCGGCCTCTTAAAGTGCTGGGACTAGAGACTTGAGCCACCACACCTGGCCACACATGGTTTTTGTTTGGGCATTTCCTGCCACCTAATTCAGGGAGCCCTGTTGAGAGGCGGAAAACAGCTAGAGTGACAAACACCTCCATCTCCCGGCCTTCCTGTAGTCATCAAGAGTTTGCTAAAAGCACTATTAGGAAATTTCCTTCTGCAGGGACCTCCAAGCCTTCCACAAGCCACAGAACCAACTGAGAAACTGGAGGAAAAGTAATTACACACAGTCTCAACAAGTCAATTACAAAAGTAATTGATTATTATTATTACTATTACTTGGATTCTTTTCTAAAACGTGTTTTAACCTTTTGCATTTATTTTGTAATAAATGTAATGACACGAAAATCATTTTTAGGAATTCAAACACTCCTGTGCATGGAGGGACAGGCAAAGGCACATGGGAAATCTCTGTACCTTCCTCGCAGTTTTGCTGTGAACCTAAAACAACTCTCAAAAAATAGTCTTTCGACGAAAGTCCAGACCCTCTAAGATGTGACACTGTCACTCTGCCCGTGCCCCCTTGCCCCTACAGTCACTCTCCCCGGGTGCAGCTGGCCCGGCTTGGCTCCATGCCAGCGCGTGTCTCTGACAAGTGGCATGGAACTGCCATGCTCACTGCTTCCTGTGCCTTGTCAATTCCCCACGTTAGCACATTTTAGAGCTTGACCCCATTCTTTTCTTTCAACTCAGCCCCCAATTTGTTTTTCAGAAAGCCTATTGGAAGACCATTCTACCTCACTGTGTCGAAACTAGAGAACTGTGAAGCCAAAAGTCCAATAGAAAAAGAGCGAGCAGGGAGCAAACCCATCGCGACCGGTCGCGGGCCGTGTGATGCCCGCAGGACTGCCGGTGCCTACAGGAAACGCTTGTTCTTTGTGGCAAGCCCTGGTCCAGCCTGCCGCCTCAGGGTAGACATATGCAGGGACAGGAGATCCTCCCTCGGATGGAGCCAGAAGGAAGGCAGGGGCCGGGTCCCCGAAACCCATCCTGGGGGTCTGGAGCCTCCGAGGCACGGCTGTTCGTTCTCAGTGACGACCCTGCAGGTGTGCATGTAGGGAGGCTCTGTAAACCAATGGTTAGTTCTAGGCTTGCTCCAATGCTGGCTTCATCGTGGACAATGTTCTCCAAGTTTTGTTCTTCCAGCAGGCGGCACTTACTGTCTCTGCTTGTCTCATGTGTGTGAGGTCAGCCGCCACTGATCCCATGGGTACCTTAGAGATTGCAAAATATCCACACTCCATCATTACTGACATTCCTTCATTCTTTTGTTCCCATCAGGGCATCATTCCTTCACTTGTTAGCTAGATTAGTTCTATACAGAGAGAGTTGCTTTCCATCTGCTATTTGGTTACCCCGAGTTATAGTATGTACAGGAAGGTCAGGATAAATGCGGGGCTCTCCCTTTATGTATTAGTTCTCAAAATAAATGACTCAGCTTTCCAGCATCCTCTCAGAGGTGACCCGCGCATTCGGATTTTGCTTTGTTTTGCTCACTGTGAACTCATGGATTTTAGTATATGTGAAGTCTCAAGCTATGGCAGTTCATCCTCTTGTTGATGTCCATATGTCACCATCCTCAGCCAATCAGAGCCTCTTCAAGTTCCCCCTGTGGCCTTTTGACAGGACCCTAGTGGTCATTTTCCATGCTGCTGCTCTGAGATTTTGGAGGCTCATCTCAAAGTTTCTCCATGTCCCCAGAGAGCCAAGTTTCCTTTTAGTGGGAGATGGCTTTTAGTCTTGGGTATTAGAGGTGGGTCTTCATTGCCAGAATTGTTTGTTTCTAGGCCCTTTCAGTGAACAAAGCTAGAACATACATATTTTTAAGAGAAACAGGCTAGGCGTGGTGGCTCACACCTGTAATCTCAGAACTTTGGGAGGCTGAAGGGGGAGGTTCGCTTGAGCCCAGGAGTTCAAGACCAGCCTGGGCAAACTAGCAAGATCCCGTCTCCACAAAAAAAAAAAAAAAATGTTTTTAAGAGAGAGAAATAAATCATTAGTTCATGCTAATTTTTTCAACAAAAATTTAAGACTATACAGTTTTTACTTCTTTGATTTTACATTTGTATCTCTTATAATGAAAATCTTAGTTCCTAGCAATATTAACATAATTCTTTGCTACATCCTATTGTCAAAGTAAAATATAGAGACAAATTCCTAAACCGTTTATCTTGGGAAGCCAGGATTGCAGTTCGGGGCCAGCACACAGACCTGGATGGTCTTTGGTATGTCTGAAGAATGATGAGACGGTTGGGAGTTTTATTAGAAAGAAATGTCAGCCGGGCTCGGTGGCTCAGCCTGTAATCCCAGCACTTTGGGAGGCTGAGG
>NW_007007418.1:58182-64930 GCF_000164805.1 Carlito syrichta
GAGGCTGTGGTGGCCAGGAGCAGCCACTGCCCTCTAGTCTGAGTGACAGAGTGAGACTCCAACTCAAAAAAAAAAAAAAAAGTCACATGTTTTGAATGCAAGCTCATTAGCACTAGAGATGCTTTTGGGAGCTGGCAAGTTCTGATGGGTATAGCAGATAAAACCTGTCTTAGAGTCATGGCAGGTGGCTTAACCAGCCCTAGGGTCACAGCCATTTCAGCAACTGGGGGGTGAGGGGAGATGCAATTCTTGGAGCAGGGACCATGTGCCCCAAGGGCTTTCCCCACCAGCCCCTGGACTCTGATCATATGACATGAACGACCCCATTTGTATAATCAACTTTCACACCATGTTATGTATAATAGTTTCAGAAGACTAATGTAAATGTTCACAATATGACTGCTAGAATCTCTATTATATGTATACATAAGTATATATGTCATATATTCGTCCTTAGAGTCCTCTGTGTCCAGCGGCCCTTAGAATCCAATGAGATGCGCAAATGACTGTGGGTTAGCCATCAGAAATCCTTCCTCTCAGTGGGATGCCTGGGTGACAAGAGTGAGACTCCAATTCAAACAACAATAATAATAATTTCCACCCCGGCCCAGTGGCTCACGCCTATAATCCCAGCACTTTGGGATTGCCTGAGCCCAGGGATTTGAGATCAGCCTGGGCAACTTGGCGAGATCTCGTCTTTATAATAAGTCAAAAAATTAGCTGGGCATGGTGGCACACACCTGTAGTTCCAGCTACTTGGAAGGCTGAGGCAGAAGGATCACCGGCGCCTAACAGGTTGAGGCTGCAGTGGCCATGAGCGTGCCACTGAACTCCAGCCTGGGCAGCAGAGTGAGACTGCAACTCAAAAAAAAAAAAAAATTTCCACATCATCATGCTAAATGGGCAGAAAAAATAATCAAGTAAAAACAACGTCCTATATTCTCTTGCTCTCTGCATCACCTACCAGCGTTTGAGAGCTCATTTGCCTGCCGGTTTGCAAGCACCCAACTCGGCATTTCTGTGTGTTACTGATAGCCTTGCTTGACTCCTGAGCCCCTGATTTGTGCTTGTGTGCTCACAGAAGGTAGATCCAGGGCCACTGGAACAGGCCAGACTGGACTGATTAAGGACCAGCAGCCAGGGCCATTTTGATGCCAAGACTTCCTTAGTCTTAGTTTCGCCTGTGTCCTTCTAGATCAGGGGTTCCCAGACCCCAGGCCACGGACCAATATCTGTTAGGAACCAGGCCACACAGCAGGAGGTGAGCAGCGGGTAAGCGAGTGAAACTTCATCTGTACTTAAAGCCACTCCCCACCACTGGCATTATTGCCTGAGCTCCATCTCCTGTCAGATGGGCGGCGGCATTGGAGTCTCAGAGGAGCGCGAGCCTGATTGTGAACTGCGCATGCCAGGGATCTAGGCTGAGCTCCTTATGAGAATCTTACAGCTGATGATCTGAGGTGGAGCTGAGGCGGTGATACTGGTGCTGGGGATCGGCTGCAAACACAGGTGAACATCAGCAGTGAGGTTCGACTACACAGAGACCATCATAAATCAACTGCTGGCAGACTCATCTCAAAACCCTATCAGCAAGTGGCAAGTGAGTTAATGCCCTTCAGTTGTACAGCTGCATCCGGGGGTGGGCTTTAAGTCAGAACTTGACACTTGTCTGCACGTGGCCCACCCATTATTTGCCACTTCTGTCTTCTCTCTCTTTTTTTTTTTACAGTGAGTTGTATCATTATTATATATTGCAATGTAATAATAATAGAAAATAAAGTGCACAATAAATGTTATGTGCTTGAATCATCCTGAAACATCCCCCCACCCCAGTCTGTGAAAACATTGTCTTCCACGAAGCTGGTCCCTGATGCCAAAAAGGTTGGGGACCGCAGTTCTAGATCACTCCTTTGGATCCACAGGCATCCACGCGTACTTGCCTGTCTGGATGTGTCAGACATAAAGTTTCAGTGTCTTGTCAGCAAGTGCCTTCTGATTGCAGGTCAACACAACCTCTGTTTCTGTCTTCAAACGCAAATATTTATAGAGTGGCCAGTCTGTCCTCAGTGGGCATCGGAGGTGCCAGAATAGATTCTTTTCCCTCCTTGGACTGAGACTGAAACTGGAACTGACTGGAAAATGCCAAGACCTCCCAGGAGGTGAGCTCGGTGGGAGCTTCTGGCTGGAGAAGTCCATGAAGGTGTGCATGGAGGGCGGTGGTAAGAACCACCATGAGAATTCTACAGTAGGGAGTAGGTAGCTCAAGCCTGTAATCCCAGCACTTTGGGGGACCAAGGCAAGGGGACTGCCTGAGTCCAGGGGTTTGAGACCAGGCTGGGCAACTGGGTAAGACCTTGTCTCTACAATAAATCAAATCATTAGCCAGGCTTGGTGGCACATTCCTGTAGTCCCAGCTACTTGGGAGGCTGAAGCAGAAGGATCATCTGAGTCCAGCAGGTCAAGGCTGTGGTGGCCATGAGCATGCCCCTGCACTCCAGCCTGGTGGCAATGAGACTCCGACTCAAAAAAAAAGCGGGTAGAGGGTGAGGACAGAAGGCCTCTCTCTAGAAGCTGTGATGTGCCAATGCGAAGTGTAGAACTGCAGCATCTTGCAACAAGAAGGCAAACTAGTCTGAGGGCAAAAGTCAGCCCAAGGAGCCAGGCACAGTGGCCTATAATCCCAGCACTTTGAGAGGTGAAGGCAAGAGGACTGCCTGAGCCCAAAGGTTCAAGACCAGCCTAGGCAACTTGGCAAGACCTCATCTCGACAACGAATAAAAAAATTAGCCAGGTGTGTTGGTGCATGCCTGTAGTTCCAGCTACTTGGGAGGCTGAGGCAGAAGGATCACCGGAGCCCAGCACATCGAGGCTGTGGTGGCTGTGAGCGTGGCACTGCACTGCAGAGTGAGAGACTCCAACTCCAAAACAAAACAAACGAAAAACCCTGTACCCGAGGGCTATCCTGCCCCTGGACTAGTTAAGTGACAAAGTTCCTTCCTTATTTAAAAATATTTGAATTTTCTGTAACTTGCAACCAAAATGGGCTTCTGGATTTTCCTTCAACTTAGTGCAGTGATAGGAAGAGCCGCTTCTTGACGATGGCGTAGCATCGGTCTCGGATATCAAGTTTATCATTCAAGTACCTGCATTTGGGTGACCCTCGGGAAGGGCCTTCACAAATTGCCTTTGCACTGCGCCCCAGCCCAGCAGAGCAGTGCATCCCCCGAGCCCGTCCCTGTGGTGGTAGACGGCCACTGGGCACCTTCACGCTGCTGCCGTGACCCCCCCAGAGCAATCACAGCCTTCAGTCAGGGGCTTCAGAGAAGAGAGGGTGTCCCTGGCCAGTGTCCAAGAAAAGGCCCAGCAAGGGCTGGGTCAGCCCCACGCCCTGTTCCATGCCTGCCGGATGTCGGCGCTCACAGGTCCACTCCCTGCAGGAGTCGGGCACCCTCCCGCGTGCCATCCCTGCCAACTCACTCAGGCTTCCCAAGCCCAGAGTAGGGGCTCCCATTCCTATTTTACTGATCAATAAAGAGATTGAGACACGGATTGCTGCCGCTGAGGCCGAATGGTGTGTGTGTGTTTTCTAATAAAAATAAATGTTAGTCCAGAACATAGTATGCGCTCAATAAATATTTCAAGCGAATGGACATTACAGCTGTTGCAGTGACTGTGAAAGGCTGACACCTCTTAGGTCCATTTCCTCATTCGGGGACCATTGGCAGCAGCCTCTCTGCACCCAGCCCTGGGAGGGCAGAGGTCCTGCCCCCATGGAACTCAGTTTGGTGGGAGAGACATGCATGAAGCCAGGAATTACATGGCGTGGACAGGCGTGAGAAAGGAGGGAAACCGGCCAGCCATGGGCCATTGCCATGGAGACGTGAGCACAAGAAGGGGCAGCTGGGCCCCGGGGAGGAGACTTGTGTGTGAAGAGGAGAGCGGGCCTCGAGCAGGAACAGACCAGGCCCACACCCCGTCAGCCGCAGCTAGGATTCCCATCCCCAGAGCAAGGTGAGACCAGAAGGGACCCTGAGCTTTGGGATACAAGAAAACCACTTCATTCTTTACCCTGGTGGTGAGGACAAGGGTGTTTTCATAGCATCCTTTTTAATTTTTGAATGTCTGAAAGGCTGATTAATAAAGAGATGAGGCCGGGCACAGTGGCTCAGGCCTACAATCCCAGCACTTTGGGAGGCTGAGGCGAAAGGATTGCCTGAACTCTCGGGTTTAAGACCAGCCTGGGCAACATGGTGAGACCTGGTCTCTGCAATAAATTTTAAAAATAAATAAATTAACTGGGTGTGGTGGTGCACGCCTATAGTTCCAGCTACTTGGAAGGCTGAGGTGGAAGGATTGCCTGAGACCAGTAGGTTGATGCTGTGGTAGCCGGGAGCGTGCCACTGCACTCCAGTCTGGGTGACAGAGTGACTCTGACTCAAAAAAAAAATTGATGAAATTTTATTAAAAAAAAAAAAAAAAAAAGTCCAGCCACGGTGGCTCAGGTCTATAATCCCAGCACTTTGGGAGGCCAAGGCGAGAGGATTCCAGGGGTTCCAGACCAGCCTGAGCAACTTGGCGATACCTCATGTCTACAATAAGTCAAAAAATTATCTGGGCACAGTGGCCGAGAGTTCCAGCTACTTGGAAGGCTGAGGCAGAAGGATCACCTGAGCCTAGCAGGTCGAGGCTGCAGTAGCCGTGAGCATGCCATTGCACTCCAGCCTGGGCGACAGAGTGAGACTCCGACTCAAAAAAAAAAAAAAAAACAAGACAGGATTGGCCAGCATGGTGGTCCTGGGTGCCTCTCTGAGTCCCCCTCCTTTCCTGAAGATGAAGCTACCCAATCGGTTGTGACTGAACAGACGGGCCGTGTGTTTGTGCCCGAAGAGATGCGGGGACTTGTTCTAACAGCCACGCTGGCGGCAGGTTCTGGGTTGGATCGCAGGTCATAGGTTCAGCCGCTGACGTTGCCCAGTTGGGCACCCTGAGGATCCTCTGGAGGGCTGGACAAGAGCACAGAGGCCGAGGCCTCGCCAGTGGAGATGCTGACTTGGAAGTCAGGGCCCAGGAATATGCATTTCCACCAAGGTCAATATCAGAGTGATGCATGATTGGTTCATAGCTCACATTTGGAGAAACCCTTCTGTGGGCCCCACTGCTTTTGTAGAACATAGATTCACCCCAGATCCCCAGCGGGGGGGGGAACGGGGATCAAACCAGCCCGACAGCCCCCCCTCGGTGAGCATTCTGCAGGTGAGATTGACAAAACACCACAGGATGACGCATACAGAGGGCACATACTGGTAGGCTCATACAACTAACATGTGCTTGGGCACCGCTGGGTGCAGGGCCTCCTTCCTGCCAGCCGATGGCACCGCTCTCCTCCGCGTCGGCCTCGATTCCAGGCAGGCCTCTCCACGGGACACCACGGGGCACCACGGGCGGGGCTGGATCCATCCATCCCTGCAAACAGCAGCCCCGGCAGACACTTCTCCACTGAGAGCTCCCACGAGTTCCACCGTGGGGCCCCACTGGCCCGCCAGGGTCAGCCGCCGTAAACCACCAGGGCCGCAATGAGAGGACAGCCAATGTTACCAGAAGGGGGACGGACACTGGGCAGGGAGAGACGAAAGCCAGTCCCTGCACTTCCTACCAAAGAGCTCTGAATAGAAACAGCCCCGAGGACAAAGAGCTGCCTCACAGGTAGCGAGCGCCCCGTGGCTGGAGGTAGTCAAGCAGTGGCAGAGACGCCACCCGAGAAAAGCCGTCTTCTTCACAAGACGCTCGTTCTCCGAGGACTTGTCTCTTCCAGTGTGCTTATTCCCTCCTGACCCAGGAGACCCAGCTGAAATGCCACTTCCTCCAAGAAGCCTCCACTCCTGCCCCCAATCCATGGCTTGGCTTCTTCTCTGGGTGGCTGTGACCACGGCTCTGAGGGAGGAGTTCAGGTCCTGCCTGCCACAGCGTGGCTGGGTGACAAGAACAAGCAGCTTCGCTGAGGCTTGTTTTTCTCCTTTGTGTACTCACTGGCAGTTTCCCAAAGATCCCTTCTCCACGTGGTCACCACTCACAGACCCTTCAGCTCGGCACAGGCTCTTGGGACATGTCCTTGGCAAGGTGTCCACAGGGTGGGCACAGTAGAGTGGTGAGGCCGCTCTGGGAGGCCCCTGGGAGAGGAGGCAAGCACCATTTACTTCTCACCCTTGCCCACCCCGTCCTGTCCCGAACACAGACGCTGCCCCTTGGACTGTGAGGAAGAAGGTTGGGGGAGAAGCAGAGCCGCAGCGTCCTCCCTCTTCGTGGGACAGAGGCCGCTTGCAGCCTGGGCTTCATGCCTCCAGCCCTCGGCACGAGAAGTAACTTCCGGCTTGTTTAAGCCACGGGCATTCTGGACATTCCACTGCAGCGGACCCAACCCAGCTCATCAGAGGGCCAGCTCGCAGGGCTAAAGACTTCAGCGACGGGCTTCAGGCCGAGGCAGGAGAAGCCTGGGACACCGGGAGCTGGAGACCAGCCTGAGCAACAAAGTGAGACTCTGTCTCTGTAAAAATTAAAATTAGCCGAGGATGGTGGCACGGGCCTGGAGTCGACGTAGCTACTCGGAAGGTTGAAGCAGGAGCCTCACTTGAGCCCAGGAGTCCGAGGCTGCAGTGAGCCGTGACTGCACCACTGTACTCTTGCCTGGGTGACGGAGCGAGACACTGTCTCTAAAAAGAAACCCAGCCGGGCTCGGTGGCTCAGCCTGTCA
>NW_007007418.1:65109-65720 GCF_000164805.1 Carlito syrichta
GCCGGAGCCCACAGGTCGAGGCTGCGGTGGCCGGGAGCGGCCACTGCACTCCAGTCTGGGCGACAGAGTGAGACTCCAACTCAAAAAAAAAAGAAACCCAAACAAACCGGAGAGCGAGCAAGAGAGATGTCTCACGTGCCTGTCCATTTCCTCACGTCGGAGTTGGTTGTGTTCAGCTCTGCCTCTCTCACTGCGGTGTGCCCCTGACCAGCAGGGATCTTGTCCCCTCTGTCCCTCACCCTCCTGGCCTGGGCTCCTTGGGTACAAACGACAGAAGCCACTCAGGCTAGCCAAAGCAAGCCAGGAGCCCGCTGGGAGGCTGGGAGGCAGGACCCAGGCCCAGCTGGGAACCCCCCCCGTGGGTGCGCGTGCGGCCACTGGCTGTCTCTGTCTCTCCAGTGGCTTTGTCTGGGCCCCAAGCCCACCCCTCCACCCAGTGGGAACCCAGTGGGGGTCCGAAAACAGGAGCCAGGACCTGGGAAAGGTGCAACTGTGAACGGCCGGGTGCACCGGAAATGAGTCACTCCCCTCAAAAATGGAGGTAGGGGAGCAGGGCTGCCCCAGTGACCCAGCACCACCAGGACCGGGGACTTCCCGTCCCTCAGCTGCCC
>NW_007007418.1:65984-73242 GCF_000164805.1 Carlito syrichta
GTCCCAAGGCGTGCTGTCACCTACACCGCACCTGAAGGCCGAGCTCCTGGCAGGCGGGAGGGCGGGGCCGCGGCTGGAGAGTAGTTTCCTGAATAACCAGCAGGTGGAACAAGGTGCTAGTTAGAAAAAGCCCCGTCTTCTGTCCCCTCCTCCCAGCGCCAAGTGTCCCCTGCTTCAACAGACAGGGAGGTTTCCAGAGAACTGGAGGATCTGAGCCCCCCACCCCCGCTCCTGCCGCGGAAGGCCAAGTTCACGTCCCAGCTCTGCCTCTCCCCAGCCGCGTGGCCTTGGAATTCATTCTCAGAGTCGGTCTCAGCTGGGAAAGGAGGACAACAGGCTTAGCCTTGTCAGTGCCTGGGGACATGTGCCCACTTACACTCCAGCCCCTCCGCTGTGACCCGTCCCCTGCCCTCTCCCTTGGGTGCTATTCTGTCTTCGCTCCAATCCCCCCCCCATCCCTGCCCTTCGCGCCCTCCCCTTCCACCGGGCACCATTCACTCCTCTCTCTTGCTCGCCTCTCTCCCTCGGGGCTCCGGGGTCTACACGCCCTTGGCTTTTCCTTCTGCCTTGCCGGCTACCCTTCCTGCCCCTTTCAAAGCCTCCTCCTCCTCACCTGATCAGCACCTGACTCAGTCCTGGCCCCTTCGTCTACACTCCAGGAGGGGATCTCGCTGCCAAATTCCAGACTCAAACCCCACGCCTGCACAACCCTCCACTTCAGTAGTTCAAAGCAACCATCAAAAACCAGGGTGGAAGTCGGGCTCGGTAGCTCAGCCTGTAATCCCTGCACCTTGGGAGGCTGAGGTGAGTGGATTGCCTGAGCCCGCGGGTTCGAGACCCGCCTGGGGGGCTGGAAAGACCTCATCTCTACAATAAATCAAAAAATCAGCCAGGCGTGGTAGCACGCGCCTGTAATTCGGGCTACTCGGAAGGCTGAGGCGGAAGGATCGCCGGAGCCCAGCAGGTCGAGGCTGCGGTGGCCGGGAGCGGTCACTGCACTCCAGTCTGGGCGACAGAGTGAGACTCCAACTCAAAAACAAACCAACAAACAAACAAAAACCAGGGTGGCCTCCACCTGGCCCCTCCCAGGCCTCGCCAACTCAGGGCACAGCAGCACTGGGCACCCCGGAGCCCTTGGTCTTCCTCTCCCACTGTGACCAGGCCACCCGTAGTCCCAGCTGTCCGTTTTGTCTCCCACACAGATCCCAATCCGCACCCCTTTTCCTGCACTGCTCCCAACAGACTAGTCCAAGCTATCGTGTGTCCCTTCCCTATAACCGAGTCCCCTCTCGGCCACCGGCATTTTTCATCAACTCATTTCAGCAATGAAAGGATGAGCAAAATGTGGCATATCCACCCGGGGAAATATCACTTGGCCATAAAAGGAATGAAGCACTGATCTGTGCTCCCACATGGAGGAACCGTGAAGACACAATGCTGAGTGCAAGGAGCCAGATGCAGAAGGCTGGTGTTGGGTTACTCCATTATACAGAAGATCCAGAGAAGGAAATCCCCAGAGACAGAGGGGAGGGTGAGTCCTCAAGGCCGGAGGCAGGGAGGAATGGGAAGCCACTGTGCACTGGGGACAGGGTTTCCTCTCTAGTTTTTTAAGATTTGGGGTTTTGCCAGATGCAGTGGCTCACGCCTGTAATCCCAGCACTCTGGGAAGCTGAAGTGAGAGGACTGCCTGAATCCAAGGGCTCAAGACCAGCCAGGGCAAGAAGGTGAGACCTTATCTCTACAGTCAGTCAAAAAATGAGCTGGGTGTGGTGACACACGCCTGTAGTTCCAGCTACTTGGAAGGCTGAGGCGGAAGGATCGCCTGAGTCCAGCACGTTGAGGCTATGGTAGCCACGATTGTGCCACTGCACTCCAGCCCAGGCCACAAAGTGAGACCCCGACTCAAAAACAAAAAAGAGTTGGGGTCATGCTATGTTGCCCAGATTGGCCTTAAATTCCTGGCCTCAAGTGATCCTCTGGCCTCAGCCTCCTGAGTAGCTGGGATTACTGGCATAAGCCACCACGCTGGCTTCAGAATTTCCTTTTGAGGCAATGAAAAAGTTCTGGAGCCACATGATAGGGAAGGTTGCACAACGTCATGAATGTACTAAACGCCACCGATTGTGTGTATCTTATGATGGCTAAAAGGGTAAAGTTTACATTATGTATGTTTTACCACAATAAAAAAATCTCATGATGCCTCTCTGCTGCTTCTTGCAGCCCCGCTCCAATGGACCCCCTCCGTGGCCTCTGGCCTCCCTTCTCAGGACTCTTCCGCCTGCCATGTTTGGGTAATTCTGGCCGCCTCTGGTCTCTTATCAGTCAGAGCTCTTCCCTACCTCAGGCCGTTGGCATGTGCCGTGCTCTTCTTAAAGGCGTCCCTCTCTTCACAGTTGTTTCCTCCTCAGCTTCTGGTGTTGATTCAAATGCCACATCCACAGAGAGGCTTCTGCAACGTCCCACCGCATCGGGCCCTCGGCCCGGCCTCCACCTCTGTCATTCTCTGCCGTCACCACCTCTCGCCATTCCTTAACATTTGTCATTTCGTCATTTGCTATCTGTGTGCCTCACGCGACAGCAGGTCTGATGGACGCAGGCGGGGCCTGTCTGTCCTGCTCCTCTCTGTATTCTCAGTGCCTAGCCCATAGTTGGCACTCAGACAGGATGTGCTGAGTCGGGACCTAAATGCAGGCCTGTGGGTGCAGCTCCTGTGTTTCTCCCCTTCCCGTGACGATGAACCGTGACGCAGGGGCTTGAGCGGAGTACCAGAGATGGGAGGCGAGCTGGCCATGGCCCCTCCACGTAGCTGTGTCACCACACATCCTGGGCCTTGTGCAGACGCTGGCGTGTGGCTGTCACAGCTGCCGATGAATGCTGTCTGCGGGGATGGGCCCTCTGGCTGCCGCCCGCCAATGTACCTCTGAGAAAGCCCAGCCCAGCCCCTGGCAGGAGAACCATCCGCTCCTCTCTCTGTTTCCTCAGTCTCCTGGAGCTGGAACAGGCTTCCCCCAGGAAGGGAAGTGGTCAACCACCACAGGAGCTGGGGGAAACAAAACCCAGCCCCCTCCCTTCCCGCTGTGTAAGGCCAGAGCTGGCCACTGCCCGCCCACTCCAGCTGCTCTGGGCACAAGCAAGCCCAGACCCGCAGACCCCCTGGGCCATCCCTAGATATTCCTCAAAATGCTCCACGAATGTCAAAAGGCGGGACACCCGGAGAGCTCTTGGGACAACAGCTGACACACACTCAAGCAAGCAGGGCTCACTGCTTGGTAAGAAACGTGGAGGGTTGGCTGAGCCTGGTGGCTCACGCCTATAATCCCAGCACTTTGCGAGGTGGAGGCGAGAGGATTGCCTGAGCCCAAGGGTTCCATATCAGCCTGGGCCACCTGGCAAGACCACGTCTCTACAATAAATCAAAAAATTAGCCAGGCATGGTGGCGCGTGCCTGTAGTTCCAGTTACTTGGAAGGTTGAGGCGGAAGGATTGCTGGAGCCCAGCGGGCCGAAGCTGCGGTGGCCGTGAGCATGCCACTGCAATCCAGCCTGGGGGACAGAGTGAGTCTCCAACTCAAAAAAGAAATGTAAAGGGTTGGGCTGAGGGCAGGGACTGCCTTGTGCAAGAAAACCATGCTAGCATTGCCCAAACCAGAGCAAGCCCTTCCTCTAATGCAGTTCCTAATCTTTTTGTAATCTGGGGCTTTCGACGTCTGGGGAAGTTTCTGGACCTCTTCTCAGAATGATGTTTTCAACACATAAAATAGACTGCACTGTATTACAGACAATACCAGTTATCTTGAAATACAGTTTTGAATTCTCTTTTCAATAGCGATAAATATATGAAATTCTTTGTTAACACATTAAACAGTAAGAACTGGTCGGGTACAGCGGTTCATGCTTGAAATCCCAGCACTCTGGGAGGCCGAGGTGGGAGGACTGCTGAAGTCCAGGAATTCAAGACCAGCCTGGGCAACACAGTGAAACCTCGTCTCCACAAAAAATACAAAAAGTTGACTGGGAGTGGTGGCGTGCACCTATAGCCCCAGCTATTAGGGAGGCTGAGGTGGAAGGATCACCTGAGCCCAAGAGGTGGAGGCTGCAGTCGGGCCATTGCACTCCAGCCTGGGCAACACAGTGAGACCCCTGAAACAAGAAAACAACTATAAGAAGTAACTAGCAGCTGGCTCAATAATTACTGTAATTGTGAAGTAGTGGTCAGTATATTTTGAGATATTGTGATATGAAAATATCTGTGTTGTGGTTACTGCCTGCCTGGAAAAAAAAGAAAAAAATTAAGCCGGGCTCGGTGGCTCAGTCTGTAATCCCACACTTTGGGAGGCTGAGGTGAGTGAATTGTCTGAGCCTGTGGGTTCGAGACCCGCCTGGGCAACTTGGTGAGACCTCATCTCTACAATAAATCAAAAATCAGCCAGGCGTGGTAGCGCGTGCCTGTAATTCCGGCTACTCGGAAGGCTGAGGTGCAAGGATCGCTGGAGCCCAGCAGGTCGAGGCTGCGGTGGCCGGGAGCGGCCACTGCACTCCAGTCTGGGCGACAGAGTGAGACTCCAACTCAAAAAAAAAAAAAAGAACAATGGCTGTTTCTTACAATAAGTATCGAGAAAGGGCCTTCTGTACAGTGGGTGTTCAGTATTAGTCTGGTGGGTCTTTGGGGTTTTCTAGGTAGCCAATAACACTGATTGCAAATGATGGTTTTCTCTTTTCATTCTTTATACTTTGTTTCTTTTCTTGTCTTCCTGCACTGGCTGGGATCTTCAGAACAAAGTTGAATTGTAGCAGTGATGGTGGACACCTGGTCTTACTATGTTCAATACTCACTTATTAATTGATGCAGTCAGGCTGGGCTCAGTGGCTCACGCCTGGAATCCCAACACTTTGAGAGGCGGACATGAGAGGACTGCCTGAGCTCAGGGGTTTGAGACTAGCCTGCGCAACTTGCCAAGACCTCGTCTCTACAATAAATTTTTTAAAAATCGGCTGGGCGTGGTGGCACGGGCCTGTAATTCCAGCTACTTGGAAGGCCAAGGCAGAAGGATTACCTGAGCCCAGTAGGTCGAGGCTGTGGTGGCCGTGAGCGTGCCACTACACTCCAGCCTGGGTGACAGAGTGAGACTCTGACTCAAAAAAAAAAAGTATGCAGTCAGAATGAAAAGCACCTACTATGTGTCAAGCCCTGTGCTGGGGATAAAGATGTATCACAATTGAGATCTTTTGCTGTCCACAGGAAAGACTGAGTAGGAAGATTTCAGTAAAGACAGCAATATTGAAAACATTACCAGGCCGGACTCAGTGGCTCAGCCTGTAATTCCAGCACTTTGGGAGGCCGAGGCGAGTAGACTGCCTGAGCCCGTGGGTTCAAGACCCACCTGGGCAACTTGGCGAGACCTCGTCTCTACAATAAATCAAAAACTAGCCAGGTGTGGTAGTGCGCACCTGTAGTTCCAGCTACTTGAAAGGCTGAGGAGGAAGGATCACCAGAGCCCAGCAGGTCGAGGCTGCGGTGGCTGGGAGTGGCCACTGCACACCAGCCTGGGCGACAGACTCAAAAAAAAAAAAAAAAGAAAACATCACCAAATTCTCCAGTCTTACTGAGCTGCTTTGGTTCCCTGGTTCCCAAAAAGTAGATCCCTATGGTGGCCCCAGGTCCCAGGGCACAGGTAAGTTGGGAGCTGCAGGCTTTCCCAGGGCCACTGCAAGGTGGAGCAAACAGGCCCCTAGGAAGGACACTAGCAGGGCCCAGGTGGTCGGCCAGAGGATGAGGCCAGACCAAGGGTGTGCTTTGCCCCAGCAGGGCGTGTGGAGGCCACCAGCCGTCTGCATTAATTTATAAGTACAGGCAAGACCAGTTAGTGAGACCCACAGAAAGAGGATCGCAGCTTCGAGGGGTGCAGTTGGATGACTAGGTACCGGTTCCCTCTTTCCACCCCAACCAGAGGCACGTGGACGCCAAGGAGGCGTCGGGGAGCAGTTCCCACATCCTCCCCACTGTGTGGCTGGGCGAGGAGTAGAGTTTTAAGGAAGTTGAAGTTTCAAATGGACCAGACTGCGCCTGAGGGCCTGGAACGGGACTATCCTAACAGCACATGGCCGAGAAGTCAGGCGGCAGACCACAAGGTGGTGAAGAAAGCCTGCTGTCCAGCAGGACCGGGGAAGGCAGCGTCAGCCGAGGCAGAAGACTGGCCCCACCCCAATATCCACGTCCTGACCCCTGGCCCCTGTGTGCTGCCTTAAGTGGCAAAGGGGACTTTGCTCACGTGATGAGGTTAAAGCTCTTGAGATGGAGAGGGTCTAACCAGGGGGGTCCGGCGTAATCCTAGGGGCCTTACACAGGAGTAAGGGAGAAGGCCATGTGATGACAGAAGTAGAGGTCAGAGTGACACGGCCAGAAGCCAACACGCACAGGCATCCCAGCAGCCGGGACAGGCAAGGCACAGACACCCTAGAGCCGCCAGAAGGCACAGCCCTGCTTGCCTCTCCATTTCAGCCCTGTAAGGCCCATTTCACACTTCTGGCCTCCGGAGCTGTAAGTAACATCCGTGTTGTTTGCAGCCACCAGGTTTGTGATCATTTGTTGCTTTTTGTTGTTGTTGTTGGCTTTTTGAGTTGGAGTCTCACTCTGTTGCCCAGGCTGGAGTGCAGTGGCATGCTCACAGCCACCACAGCCTCGACCTGCTGGGTTCGGGCGATCCTTCCTCCTCAGCCTCCCAAGTAGCTGGAACTACAGGCCTGTGCCACCACGCCCGGCTAATTTTTTGATTTATTGTCGAGATGAGGTCTCGCCAAGTTGCCCAGGCTGGTCTCAAACCCCTGGGCTCAGGCAGTCCCCTTCCTCCGCCTCCCAAAGTGCTGGGAGGACAGAGGTGAGGCACCGTGCAGGGCACAGGTGTGTGATCATTGTTACAGCAGCAACAGGAAACGAATACAACCCCCAGGAGCTGACTCTTCTTCCCCACCCCCAACTAAACCAGAAACAGAAAGGCTTGCAGGTGACGGCTTTGCCCTTGGAAGTTTGGGGCAAGTGGTCTTTTGGGGCAGACGGTGTGAACAGAGTGCTCAGAGCCGGGCCTGCGGGAGTCGGCCAGGCCAAGGGGGCCCAGCGCAGGTGGGAAGCCTCGCGCGTCTGGCCAATACCCGCCCTTCAGCGGGGCGCCCGCTCCAGCCTCGGCCGCCACCCTCCGCCCCCACCCGGGGTCCCCGAGGGCGCAGGTGGCCCACCGCTTGGGACATTCTCCCCCGACAGGAGT
>NW_007007418.1:74134-75064 GCF_000164805.1 Carlito syrichta
ACTCGCGCAGCGGCGGCAGGTGAAGCAGGTGCGCCTTGTCTCCCGCTCCAGGTGCCGAAGTCGAGCTCAGAGAGGCCAGGCGCTCGCCTTGGGTCACACAGCGGAGGCGGAGCCCGCGCTCGCACCAAGGTCTGTGGGGTCCCGAGTTCTTTGAGTCATGCTCCCTGCCCACGGCCCTCCGAGGAACCGGCAGGGAGGGAAGCGGGGGCCGAAATCCCTCCCCTCTGCGGACAGGGTGCCAAGGCACGAGAGTGTAGGGCGAGGCCAGGGTCCGCTCCGAGACAGGTAGGGGAGGACAGCTCCTTACGGGGGGCCCTCCAAGAGCCCCCTCCAATTTGGCCTGGTGCCTCGGCCTGGTGCAGGGACTCTTGTGGCTCAGCCGTGTGCTTTTGCCTGTGTGTGCCTCAGTTTCCTTATCTGCCCCCTGGTGTCAAGCACGGTGCCTGCCTCACAGGATTGCTGAGGAGATCCCACGAGGGCTTGGTGCCAGGCACAGGGCTGCCATCGAGCAGGGCGCATGGAAGAAGAGGGAATGGAGGGCGACAGTTCCAGGTGTCAGTCCCCAGGGACCAGGAGGAACACCCCTCCCAGCCCTCTCTGCCCTGGACACCTTCAGGTTCAGGCTGCCCAGGGCTATCGGAGATCTGCAGTGTTTCCGGACAGCCCCACCAGCCGCCCAGAGCCGCTTGAGTAAGACCCAGGCTGGGGCTGCACCTCCTCCCCCAGCTCCCCGGGGAAAGGCTGGCATGGACGGGGTTTTGAAAGCCGCTGGGCTGAGGCTTGCACAAGTTCCAGAGCTGCTCTGCAGCCCCGGCCTCCCCGCCGCGGTGCGGCTAGAAGGAGGAAGCCCGGAGTGTCCCTCCCGGTTCCTCGGGACTGACACCTGGAACTATCGCCCTCCATTCCCTCTTCTTCCCTTCCCCCGACCCC
>NW_007007419.1:0-1660 GCF_000164805.1 Carlito syrichta
GCCTCAGCCATCCGAATAGCTGCAACTACAGGCGTGCTCTAGGATGTCTCGCCAATTTTCCCAGGTGGGTCTCGAACCTGAGGACTCAGGCAATCCACTCACCTCCACCTACCAAAGCGCTGGGATTACAGGCTGAGCCACCGAGCCTGGCACACAAATGACTCTTAAAACTCAACAATAAGAAATCAACCCAATTTAAAAATAGGTCAAAGATTGTAACAGACATCTCACCAAATAAATACAGATGGCATGTAAGCATATAAAAAGATGTTCTATGTAATATGTCACCAGAGGAATGCAAATTGAAACAATAAAGCAATGCCACTACACACCTAGTAGAATGGCCAAAATTCAGAGCACTGACAATACCAAATGCCGGAGAGGCTATGGAGCAAAAGGAACAACAGAATATCTCATTCATTACTGGCAGGAATGCCGAATGGTACAGCCAAGAAAAATGTTACACTCCAAAAAAAGAAAAGCAAAAGGAATTTTTAAAAATCTATAGAAACAACATATTGTGGTTAATATAGAGTCTCTGACTCTTGTAAGTTTATTGTATTTAGAGTACTCTATATCACAGGAATTCCTGACACTTTGGTGTAAGTAGAAACTACTGTTCATTTCTCCCAATGCATTGAAATCATCAAGAAAGAACTGTTTCACCCAGGCACCATCACCTTGCCACTCAGCCCTAACTCAAAGGTCTCCCTCCTCTTTGCACAGAGACAAAGGAGAGGGGCTGTCTGCTCCTCAGTTCCTAGTCTGAGTTTTCCCAGAAAAAAGGAATTTCTGATTGCTTTATCTTACATCAAGACTCTCCTGGATCTGAAAACCAATGTCATAAAATATAATAATAGCATAAAGCATAAAAATCACGCAATTATCTCAATAGATGCAAAAATTTAAAAAGCACTTGACAAAATTCAACATCCTTTCATAATTAAAAAACACACTCAATAAACTAGGCAAAAAGAGAACTTCCTCAACCTGATAAAGGGTATCTATGAAAAACCCAGAGCACACAGCATACTTAATGGTGAAAGACTGAATGTTTCCCCCAAAGATAAGGAAAAAACAAGGATTTTTTCTCACCCCACTCCTAGTCAGCATTGCACCGAGGGTACTTACAAGGACAATTAGGCAAGAAAAAAATAATAGAAGCATTCAAATTGGAAAGAAGTAAATTATCTTTATTTGCAGAGACATATAATTGTATATAGAAAATCCTATGGAATCTATTTTTTAAAAACTATTAGAATTAATGAACTAGTTTAATAAGGTTATAGGATACAACATCAATATACAAAAATCAGTTGTATTTTTACACTTTAGCAATGAACAATCTAAAAATGAAGCTAAGAAAACAATTCCATTTATAATAACATCAAGAAAAATAAATGCTTGGGTATAAATTTCATAAAAGAAGTGTAAGAGCTGAATACTGAAAACTAAAAAATATTATGAAAAAAATTTTAAATCGAAATAAAAGGGAAAATATGCCATATGTATCAGAAGACAATATTGTTAAGATGTCAATGTTCCCCACATTGATCTAAAGATTCAATGCAACCCCTACCAAAGCCACAGGGGGACTTTTTTGCAGAAAATGACAAGCTAGTTCTAAAATTTATGTGGAAATGCAAAGGTTTCAAAATTG
>NW_007007420.1:0-1415 GCF_000164805.1 Carlito syrichta
CAGGAGCCACAAACTTCCCTTCCCTTAAATTCAACACCATTGGAGAAGCCACTTCCCGCATTCCTTTGTTGCCAACTACAAAGCAAATTCCAGCCACTGCATTTCTGCAATCATTAAATCAGACCTCCCAGTTAAGGAGTTTGCAACTTCTGCTCACCTTGGAAATCACTGCAGGATCTGAGAAACAAATCACACCCTGTAATTCAGCCATCAGAAAAATCACAGAGCTGACAAATAGCCTGTGCCCAGCCTCTCCTCTTCTCACTGCCCCCCAGGCCTACAATGACTAGGAGCAGTTTATGCTGTTATGCCCCAGTGCATCTCCCCTTGTAATATTAATTAAAAACAGATTTTTTTTGGCAAACCCCTGAAGAATGGCTTCTGTGGCATGCTGTTTTATTAAGCCTCCGAGAAGGCAAAATGCATTAAGATATTGTGACACAGGAACTGTGAGCGGGCCAATGAAGGCGAGGCTATCCAGCCAAAAGCTATTTGAAAAATCTGTTTGGGAGCCACAATTAGATGCTTCAGTGAGTGAAATATTAATCTGATCAAATCTGTCACTATTTTGTACATTAGGAGTAAATATTTTAGAACACAGTCCAGCAGAATTAGTTAAGGGTAGAAAATCCTGCCTGGGAGAATCTGTGTATTGCACTTACTAGTGTGCTCAAGAAAGGGTTATCTGGCAGGGACCTGGATAACAGCATCCTCCCATTTCTCTTCACCAAGATGCAATGTTGGGCGCATTAATTGAAAACTACCTGACAAGTACTGCAAGCAGACACACTGCAGGGACAGCAGCATGCAAACCACTGCCACTGCTGAGTAAGCTGCTGGAAAGGCAGGGGGACCAATCTCAGGGAGGATGCAGCATTTTTCACCTAAGCACGGGAAAAGGGGGATATCCACAAAGGGTTAATCCAAGGAGGAGTGGTGGTGCAGGGGAAGTGGTCTGTGCCTGCACAAGATTCTACTCTCCAGAGTCATTTGCCAACTCACTGAGCAAGCAGAGAAGCTTCTTCCTTCATTTGAAGGGAAGGACAGAATAATGTGTTTTTCTGTTTCAGCCACGTAAGCCACGGAGACTGGACTCCCTCTGGGTGTTTGTGAAACACTCTCTAGCCCATTAATCACCAAGATCCCAGCTGGAGACAACTGGAGAGAAAGAATAGTGCACTGCTCTTCCAGAATAGAGGCTCCAAGGCCAAGTCCACTCACATCACACTGGGAACACCTGGCAGGTAACATGGTCAGGAACCAGGCCCCATCCCCTCCTGGTTCCTTCTGCCTCAAGCCTGCCAGGTACTTTCTCCTTTGCCCCCAAGCCATCTCTCCTCAGTCCTGGGACCAAAGCAAATACCTGCCTCCAAGCCTTGGACAAGGATCTCCTCCTACAACCTAGGTCTCTGGGG
>NW_007007421.1:0-1369 GCF_000164805.1 Carlito syrichta
CAAATAAACATGAATTCACTACAAAAATTTGTAACACAGACCCAAAACAAAATTGCAATTTCTCAGTTATGATTTTGTACTATTGTTATGCAAGATTTCACACATTCAGGAAAAAACGACTGAAGGGTTTATAGGATTTCTTTATATTAATGACATCTGTCTATGAATCTACAATTATCACAAAAACCTTCAAAATGTAAAAGTAAATACAGATAAAATTGACTAGATCACATGAGTTTATTTTTCCTTTCATGTAAGCTAAAAGATAAGTCCAGACAAAGTTATCATAAGGCTTTATACTTATCTAAGTCTTGAGCTGTTTCCAGCCTTCTTCTCTATGGTTTTTATATACTACAGCTGTTGACTTCTAGTTCCAAGTTGTACTTCCCTTAAAACATTCATTTTCCCAGAGCAGATTGGAGGTAGGAAGGAAAAAGGCATGGCTTTCCTTTCAAAGTTATATCTCTAAAGTTGCATATATTATTCTCTCTCATGTTGTATGTCAGATGTTAGTTATATGTAGTCACTTCCCGGAAACTGCCAGAAAGTGGCAGCCTTTATTTGAGCAGCCAGTTTTCCATCTTAAAATTAGGGTTGTTGTCCCATGAGACATGGGAGATTACTGAAGTTACCTAAAAATTTTTGTCCTAAGAGTTTCTGGGTTATGTCTACATATTATCTAATACAAAAATGTCTGTTAGTATCTTTTTGTTATAATAGATAGCAGAGAGGGAATGCTAGCAACTGTACTCATTTCAGAATAAAAACTAAAGTTCTAACACAAAATTAAAGATTCTGAAAGAATATCTGTAAGCTAAAAATCATACATTTGGCAGGCTATTAGGAGCCATTAAACTACCATCTACAAAATTATTTATATATTATATACAATATAATACATACAATTTATTGTAATTAGTTTACAGGAATACAATTTTAGAGTTAAAACACTTGCCAATGAAATTAAAGAAGATGTGACACTGATGGTAGAGAAAAGAACTTCCCTGAAATTTTCTTCTTTCTGCCAGGTGTGCACAAGTTTATGACAAAATAAAGTCATCAAAAAATCTTTTCACAGATGGGTAGAAGTGGGCAAATTCTTTGCGTTGATAGAAAGTAGTTACTTACACATCCTGGCCATTTTCTTTACGGACAAAACTTGCAACTCTATTTTCAAAAATGTGTTCAAACTGATGACTGCTCATATTGTCACTTATGCCACTGTGCTCCATCATGAGTCTTCCACCCTCTCACCCTCTTCCTGTCCCAGATATTGCTCAACACATTTTATTAGCATTGCTTGTACTCCTGTTTTAGGAAGAAAGATACTTTTGATTCACTTCTCAATCTCTCTCTCTCTCTCTCTCTC
>NW_007007422.1:0-2596 GCF_000164805.1 Carlito syrichta
GAGGGGGAAGGAAGGAGGCGGGTTAAGGAGGGGGACGAATATCCACCGGGCTTACTTTATTGCGGGAAAGAGGGGAGGGCGCCTCTAGCAAAGCGTTGGAAGCCTGCAAGGCTGGGAAAGCCGAGAGGAGAGGGAGGGGTTTGTGCCAGGAGAACTTGCGTTGGCTGAGGCTGGGGGGATCGATACACAGCCTGCAGGCCCCGGGGCAGCCTCCATCCCCCCCAGCCGAGGTGGAGTTCGCTGGGAGGTCACGCAGCCTTCCTGGACTCCCGCACCAGAACGGCGCTCGGCTTGTAATATTACAGCCTGGGGCGGCGAATTTGGGAAGGAGAGGGGGAGGGTCGTGGTGAACTGGTTGCACTCAGCTCTGGCCCTCTGGAGGGTGCACTGCACGCCTCCAGAGAAGGTCCACAGCCGCCTGGTGCTGAAAACCCGCGTCCCTCCACTGGCGAAACATTTGTCCAGAGCGAACGGTGGGATGGGGGCTGGAGAGGAGCTGCGAAAGGGAGGAGACAGGCCAGCCCCAACTCCCCCCAACTCGTCCCGGATCGATCATCGTTCCAACCGCGCAGGATGGGGCCCAGATGGTTTGCAAAGCGCGCACACACACAACGCACATACAGAACAAGATTCCGTTGTTACAACGCGTAGTTGACTACATGCAAAAAGGATGGGAGTAGAAGGAGGGTCTTAAACAGCAGCCCCAAGGCTCTGCTTAGGTCATAGACACCCCATTGTGGACAGTTTCTCCATTGCAATATATTTAGCGTTGGGTGCTGGGGTTTTTGCTTCAGCGTAGCTGCTCTGATCAGTTACAGATTGGCGACCACGTGGATTCCCTCAAGCATCCTGATTTGTTCTCGATCTCTCTCTCTCTCTCTCTCTCTCTCTCTCTCTCTTTCTCTTATTTTTCTTTTGTATTTGCCGCCCCCCCTTTAATATGCATAACGGTCTGCAGAGGTAATATGCAGGGGACTAAGTGACAGGCTTTATATAACTGTGTCAACAGGATTTCTTCCCGCCTTCCACCCTTGAGAAAACATAAACCGCTGGGTTCTGAGTAACCTCACTTCAAGCACACTTCATTTAACACAGGTGGGAGGTCTGCAGGTTGGGTGGCAGCAGCAAGAAAGAAGAATGTCTTTGAAGATTGTGTGGAGTCCCCAGACTCAAACAAGCCTCTGGGAAGAAAAACTCCTTGAGAAATCATCTAGTGTATCTCTTTGCCTCTAGATTAGTCCACAAGGAGCCAGAACAAATCAGATTTTGGTTTATTGTTGGAGAGCTTTTAGGGCAAAAATGTTAATAATAACAATATTTATTGGTGCTTTCTGTGAGCCTAAGTGCTTTTTGTGCATTCAATTCTCACCAATCCTATGAGACAATTTTGATTTTACAGATGGAGAAACAGGTTTAAAGGAATTTCCAAGGCCATACAGTTAGTAAGTAGCAAGACCAAAACTCATTGGGGTCTGACACCAAAATCCCCTAACCATTCTGCTTATCGTAAAAAGGCATGTTATGTCTTACTTATAAAGTACCTTAAACTGCATGTGCTTTAAGTTTTAATTCAACTTATTTTTCTTGAATACCTAATACAGTCTAATGGTTAAATATTTAAAGGAATAAAGTTCTCCCTCACTTTTGTTCTGAACCCCCCTCTCCCCACTCCCAGTCATATCTTACCCTTTAGTATCAGTTTATCCTATATTCTTCCAGAGACAGTATATACCTACACAAGCATATACATATCGAAGTTTTCCCATAAATGAAAGCACATCAAACCCATTTCCTGGATCTTGCCTATTCCACTTATATCTTGGAAATCATTACTATCAATAGACAGCTACCTCATTCTTGGAGCTGTATGGAATAGACTTGCTTAACTTAATCGGCTGTCTATTGGTGGGCTTGTAAGTTGTTTCAATCTACTGTCTTCAAACAATACTGCAGTGCATAACCTTGAACATATGTAATTTGGCAAATGTGCAAATATATCTAGTATAGATTTCTAGCAGTGCAATCGCTGAGTCAAAAGTATGTACATTTGTAATTTTGATAGATATTGCCAAGTTGTCCCCAGTAAAGGTTGCACTAATGCATACTCCCATGACCAGTATTTAAGAGTATCTTAGCCAGGCTCGATGGCTCAGCCTGTAATCCCGCACTTTGGGAGGCTGAGGTGAGTGGATTGCCTGAGCCCGCGGGTTTGAGACCCACCTGGGCAATTTGGTGAGACCTCATCTCTACAATAAATCAAAAAATCAGCCGGTGTGGTAGCATGCGCCTGTAGTTCCAGCTACTTGGAAGGTTGAGGTGGAAGGATTGCGGGAGCCCAACAGGTTGAGGCGGGGGTGTCCAGGAGCGTGCCACTGCACTCCAGTCTGGGCAAAAGAGTGAGACTCCAACTCACAAAAAAAAAAAAAAAAGCCGGGCTCGGTGAACCTGTAATCCCGTGCCTTTGGGAGGCTGAGGTGAGTGGATTGCCTGAGCCTGTGGGTTCGAGACCCGCCTAGGGCAGCGAGACCTCATCTCTACATTAAATCAAAAAATCACCCGGGCGTGGTAGCGCATGCCTGTATTCTGGCTACTTGGA
>NW_007007422.1:2616-20536 GCF_000164805.1 Carlito syrichta
ACTCCAACTCAAAAAAAAAAAAACAACAGAGTATCTTTTTCCCCACCCTTCCAAAGGAATTTTTTAACCTTCCTGATCTTTGCTAATCTCTTTAAAATGCACATATTTTAAATTTTTTTCTAATGACAGAAGGGAACCCCAAATTTTGCCCACATCTGCAAACTCATAAATTACTTCTGGTTTAAAGAGACCTCTAAATATTTGCCCCCTATTCACATCCCTAGAAAGATTTCTTATTGCAAACCAATACTGTGGTAGAATTAACATGGGCTCAGAGTAACAAATCTGTTCTGTATCTGTGTCAAAAATAAAAATAAAGAGTAACAGCCGGGCTTGGTGGCTCAGCCTGTAATCCCGCGCCTTTGGGAGGCTGAGCTGAGTGGATTGCCTGAGCCCATGGGTTTGAGACTCACCTGGGCAACTTGGTGAGACCTCATCTCTACAATAAATAAAAAAAAATTAGCCGGGTGTGGTAGCGCGAGCCTGTAGTTCCAGCTACTTGAAAGGCTGAAGCGGAAGGATCGCCGGAGCCCAGCAGGTCGAGGTTGCGGTGGCTGGGAGCGGCCACTGCACTCCGGTCTGGGCGACAGAGTGAGACTCCAACTCAAAAAAAAAAAAACAACAGAGTATCTTTTTCCCCACCCTTCCAAAAGGAATTTTTTAACCTTCCTGATCTTTGCTAATCTCTTTAAAATGCACATATTTTAAATTTTTTTCTAATGACAGAAGGGAACCCCAAATTTTGCCCACATCTGCAACTCATAAATTACTTCTGGTTTAAGGGACCTCTAAATATTTGCCCCCTATTCCCATCCCTAGAAAGATTTCTTATTGCAAACCAATACTGTGGTAGAATTAACATGGGCTCAGAGTAACAAATCTGTTCTGTATCTGTGTCAAAAATAAAAATAAAGAGTAACAGCCGGGCTTGGTGGCTCAGCCTGTAATCCCGCGCCTTTGGGAGACTGAGGTGAGTGGATTGCCTGAGCCCACGGGTTCAAGACCCACCTAGACAACTTGGTGAGACCTCATCTCTACAATAAATAAATAAAAAAAAAAAAATTAGCCGGGTGTGGTAGCGTGCACCTGTAGTTCCAGCTACTCGGAAGGCTGAGGCGGAAGGATCACTGGAGCCCAGCAGGTCGAGGCTGTGGTGGCCGGGAGCGGCCACTGCACTCCAGTCTGGGTGACAGAGTGAGACTCCAACTCAAAAAAAAGAAAAAGAATAACAAATCTGGGCTTGATTTGCATGTCCAATAATTTTAGCTATATAACCTTAAACCAGGCACCTAGACTTACTACATCTCAGTGTTCTAGCTGGCAAAAATAAGGACATTAAGGCCAATTACAGTGGTTCAGCACTTTGGGAGGCCAAAGCAGAAGGATCTCTTGAGACCAAGAGTTCAAGACCAGCCTAGGCAACCTAGCAAGACCCCCCCTCATCTCTGCCAAAATTTAAAAAGAAAAAAATGGCCGGGCTCGGTGGAAAAAAATGAGGACATTAATAACAACTTCACAAGATTATCATGAAGATTGAATGACAATCTAAGTAAAGTGTCTTCTCTCTAATTCAGATAGAATCATTCCTCCCACCCCCAAGGATATTTTTCTTTTTGAGTTGGAGTCTCACTCTGTCGCCCAGACTGGAGTGCAGTGGCTGCTCCTGGTCACTGCAACCTCGACCTGCTGGGCTCTGGTGATCCTTCCTCCTCAGCCTTCCGAGTAGCCGGAATTACAGGCATGTGCTACCACGCCCGGCTGATTTTTTGATTTATTGTAGAGATGAGGTCTCGCTGCCCAGGCAGGTCTCGAACCCGTGGGCTAAGGCAATCCACTCACCTCAGCCTCCCAAAGGCACGGGATTACAGGCTGAGTCACGGAGCCTGGCTGGCACTCTTCTATTTAAAAAATGGTTGCATTTTGCCCTGAACCCATGAGTTTCCATTTCTGAACTTCAAAAGAGTTAGGTATAGCTATCCCTATGACTAAGGGGACTTTAAATGCTGACCTAGCATATACACCTGGTTTACTGTAAAGGTTTCCATATAGTTCTGCCCAGTGATAACAGCTAGATGATTTTGGGGCTATGAGCTCTTTGAGGACAGGAACCATGTAGTACTTATCTTTGTATCCCCTCTGCCAAGTAGTATCAATACCAGCCCAATTAATGTTTGCAGAATAAATGACCTTTCTCTGCTGCACTCTTGGACCTTGGGATTTATAACCAAAGGGTCTTGTTTTGTCAGAGGATTTGGGAAGTCACATGTGCTGGGCTGTTTGTTTTTTTGCTTAAAAAAAAAATTAAAGTCAATTAAATTTTCTCAGCCGGGCTTGGTGGCTCAAGCCTATAATCCCAGCACTTTGGGAGATCAAGGTGAGAGGATTGCCTGAGTCCACAGGTTTGAGACCAGCCTAGGCAACATGGTGAGACCTCATCTCTACAATAAATCAAAAAAGTTAGCTGAGCATGGTAGCGCACATCTGTAGTTCCAGCTACTTGGAAGGCTGAAGCAGAAGGATTGCCTGAGTCCAGCAGATCAAGGCTGCGGTGGTCGGGGGAGCCTGGATGATGGAATGAGACTCCAACTCAAAAAAAAAGAAAAGAAAAGAAAAGAAAGCCAGTCTCGGTGACTCAGCCTGTAATCCTGCACTTTGGGAGGCTGAGGTGAGCGGATTGCCTGAGCCCACAGGTTCGAGACCCTCCTGGGCAACTTGACGAGACCTCATCTATACAATAAATCAAAAAATCATCCGGGCATGGTAGCGCATGCCTGTAATTCTGGTTACTCAGATGGCTGAGGCGGAAGGATCACCAGAGCCCAGTGGGTTGAGGCTGCAGTGGCCAGGAGTGGCCATTGCACTCCAGTCTGGATGACAGAGTGAGACTCCAACTCAAAAAAAAAAAAAAGAAGAAGAAAGTCAATTAAATTTTCTCCATTTGAAATTGTACAAATGACTAAAGTTCATATTTTTCCTAGAGAAAAATGATAGGAGTTATTATTATTTGATTATGATTGTTTCACCTTGTAGAAGTTTGAAGCATTTTCTTTCCCTCTCATCCTAGTTACCTCTAAATTGTACCCTCATAGTGGTCTTCTGATTGGTGTCCTTACCTTTAACCTCTGTGTTCATTTTTTGTCCTTTCATTTATTCAACAAGCATTTGTTGAGCATCTTCTTTGTACCAGGTAATGTGTTAGAGGTAGGATACAAAGGTGCCATGTCATAAAACTTATACACATACATGAAAAGGCATGGGAGTTTTGAGAAACAAAGAATACTTCAGTGTTATTTAAACATAAGATACATGTGGGAAAGTGTCAGAAGATAACTAGTCAGATAATATTAAAAAGTTTGAATTTAATCAACAAGGGTACCTGCAAAATCAATGTTTGTATACCTAACCCTGAATTATACCCCACATCTTTATAATCATAATTAAAAAGTTTGAATTTCAGCCGGGCTCAGTGGCTTAGCCTGTTATCCCGCGCCTTTGGGAGGCTGAGTGGATTGCCCAAGCCTGCGGGTTTGAGACCCGCCTGGGCAGCGAGACCTCATCTCTACAATAGATAAAAAAATCAGCCGGGCATGGTAGCGCATGCCTGTAATTCCGGCTACTTGGAAGGCTGAGGCGGAAGGATCGGCGACAGAGTGAGACTCCAACTCAAAAAAAAAAAAAGTTTGAATTTCATCCTGTAAAGGAATAGGAAAATTTAGAAAGGTTTTAAGCAGTGATTAACTTAGTAGAATCACAGGACACATGGGTATAAGAAGACAGTCTGCCAGTGAGACTACAGGCAGCAAATGTAGATAGGATGTTTTCTGAGCTCTTCCCAGGGGTTCAGACTTATGTTTCCATATGCAGTAGTCCAGATTTTGGGTAATGAGGGCAGCAGCCATGGAGATGTAGGAATGGGGACAGATTGAAGAGATATTTAGCAAATAAAATGACTTCTGGTGTCCATTTAGATACCAGGATAAAGAAGAGAGGCTTTTTCTCAAGGGTTGATAGGGCAGATGGTGAGACACCAACTAAGTTAAGGAAAACAGGAGAAAAAAGATGTTTTTGCTTAGTGATGATGAGTTTGATTTGGAACAGTTGAGTTTGAGATGCCTGTGAGATCTGCAGGTGGAGCTGTCTAATAGGCAGTTGAATAAATGAGACTGGAGCATAGGAAAAAAGGCTAAAAACATAGATCTGGGACTCAAAAGCATAGAGATGGTAGTTGGAACCATGAGCATGGATGAGACCACAGAGAGGGAAAGTGATCAAGAACAGAAGTAACCCAGGTCTGTGGGATGGACTAACAAAATGTAGCCAATGTAGCCGGGCTCGGTGGCTCAGCCTGTAATCCTGCGCCTTTGGGCGGCTGAAGTGAGTGGATTGCCTGAGCCTGCGGGTTCGAGACCTGCCTGGGCAACTTGGCAAGACCTCATCTCTACAATAAATCAAAAAATTAGCCGGGCGTGGCAGCGTGCGCCTGTAGTTCCAGCTACTCGGAAGGCTGAGGCGGAAGGATCGCCGTAGCCCAGCAGGTCGAGGCTGCGGTGGCCAGGAGCGGCCACTGCACTCCAGTCTGGGCAACAGAGTGAGACTCCAACTCAAAAAAAAAAAAAAAAGTAGCCAATGAATGAGACTGAGAAAGAATGTTCAGTGGGGTGAAAGAGGGCAAGAAGAAAACCAAAGGAGAAAGAGTTTCAAAAGAACTATAAACAATGTCAAATGTGCAGGGAAAGGTCAAGAAGCAAAAGGACTGAAGAGTGGCCTTGTAGTCAAAGGAAAGTCACAGGTGTTCTCAGTAAGAGTAGCTTAAGGTGACATCAAAAGTCAGGTTGTATTTGGTTAAGAAGCAAATGGAGAAGGCATAGAGGTTCAGCTGCAAAAGGAAGAAGGGGCTTTAGCCCCTTAAAACATAGTTAAGATTTTTTTTTTGGTAGAAATGAGATCTCATTGTTTTGCCCAGGCTGGTCTCGAACTCCTGGCCTCAACAGATTCTCCT
The DNA here is from genome assembly GCF_000164805.1 of Carlito syrichta. NCBI lineage: Eukaryota > Metazoa > Chordata > Mammalia > Primates > Tarsiidae > Carlito > Carlito syrichta. The sequence continues at coordinate 7,616 of NW_007007422.1, forward strand.
GCCTCAGCCTTCCAAAGTACTGAGATTACAATTGTGAGCCACTGCCTGGCCAAGAGTTGGTTTTTTAAAACTAATGTTTGGCTATTATAGAAGTAGGATATACAAGGCTAAATGTTTCAAATATCATGGAAGAATATAAAATAAAAAGTCTAAATATCTCTTCCTTCCAACCATAATCTAACTCCCAAAAGGTAATCACTGTTGTCTGATATTTCAGAATATAAACTAGTAAGCATGTATGTGTATATATTTATGGGTACATATGTGTATATATGCACACACATATATATGTATATACACATAAACACACATATATTTTAAATCAATGTCATTATACCACACAAACTATTATGCTTGGTCCCTTAATCTTTTCATTTAACAATATGTCCTGGAAACCCTTCCATATCTTTCTGACCTTATCTCCTGCCTCTCTCTCCCTAGTTGATTATATCCCTACTGTTTTGACTGTTTTGCAGTTCCTGGAACACTCCAGGCACACTTACATGTTAAGGCTTTTGCACTCGCTGTTCCCTCTGCCTGGAATGTTCTTCCTCTAGATATCCTCTTGGCTCACTCTCTCACTCCCTTCAGATCTCTGCTTAAATGTCACCTCCTTGGAGGCCACCACCAACATTCATGATACCTTACACTACTTAATTTTTGTTGCAGCACTTATTACCATGGACTTGTTTACTTGTTTAATGTCAATCTCCTCCACAAGGATATAAGCTCCATGAAGGGGGGGACTTTGCTTTACTGCTGTACACCCGGAGACTAGAAGAGTACATGACCCTTAATAAGTACTCAGTAAAATACAAAAAAGCACAGAGAACTCACATATAGTATGATATTATGTATAACAGCATAGTGATTGAGTGCAAGCTCAAACTGCTTGGGTTCAAATCTTTTTTCTCTTTTTTCTCTTTCTTAGTAGTTGGGTGCACTTGTGTGCACTTGGGTGAGTGAATCAGATCCTCATCTGTACTGTGGGATCATACTAATGTCTAACTCCCTTAGCGTGAACTCATGGTTGTTGTGAGAATTAACATGTGATTATATGGAACATGCCAGAACAGTAACTGATGTGTAGAAAATTGTTAGCAAATGTCCATTGCTATAATCGATAGTTGTATTCTATAAAGCAGCAGTTCTCAACCTTTTTGGCATCAGGGGCTGGTTTTGTGGAAAACAATTTTTCCACAGACCTGAGTGGGGGTATAGTTTCAGGATGATTCAAGCGCATAACATTTATTTATTTATTTATTATTTTTTTAGTTGGAGTCTCACTCTGTTGCCCAGACTGGAGTGCAGTGGCCGCTCCCAGCCACCGCAGCCTCAACCTGCTGGGCTCCGGCGATCCTTCCGCCTCAGCCTTCTGAGTAGCCGGAATTACAGGCATGCGCTACCACACCCGGCTGTTTTTTTTTTTATTTATTGTAGAGATGAGGTCTCACCAAGTTGCCCAGGTGGGTCTCGAACCTGCGGGCTCAGGCAATCCACTCACCTCGGCCTCCCAAAGGCAGGGGATTACAGGCTGAGCGACCAAGCCTGGCTAGTGCATAACATTTATTGTGCACTTTATTTCTATTATTATTACATTGTAATATAAAATGAAACAGTTATACAACTCACCATTAAAAAAAAGAGGCGCAGCTGGGCACAGTGACTCACACCTGTAATCCCAGTAATTTGGGACGTGAAGGCAAGAGGATTGTCTGGACCCAGAGGTTCGAGACCAGCCTGAGCAGCTTGGCAAGACCTCATCTCTACAATAAATCAAAAAATTAGCTGGATATGGTGGTACATGCCTGTAGTTCCAGCTACTTGGAAGGCTGAGACAAAAGGATCACCGGAACCCAGCAGGTTGAAGCTGTGGTGGCCGTGAGCATGCCACTGTACTCCAGCCTGGGCAACAGAGTAAAACTCCAACTCAATAAATAAATAATAAATAAATAAATAAAAGGTGCAAGGAGAAGTGGTAAATAAAATAACGGGGTGGGCCAGGAGCAGACTAAAGTGTCAGATTCTGACTCAAAGTCTGCCACCAGATGCAGTTGTACAATTGAAGTACATTAGCTCACTTACCACTCACTGATAAGGTTTCGATATGAGTCTGCAAGCAATTGATTTATTACGATCTCTGTGCAGTCAGATCTCACTGCCAGTGTTAATCTGTATTTGCAGCCGCTTCCCAGCACTAGGATCACCTCCTCAACTCCACCTCAGATCATCAGGCATTAGATTTTTTTTTTTTTTTTTTGAGTTGGAATCTTACTCTGTCACCCAGGCTGGAGTGCAGTGGCACGCTCATGGCCACTGCAGCCTCAACCTGCTGGGCTCAGGCGATCCTTCTGCCTCAGCCTTCCAAGTACTTGGAACTACAGGTGTGAGCTACCACGCCTGGCTAATTTTTTATCTTATTGTGGAGATGAAGTCTCGCTAAGTTGCTTGGGCTGGTCTCAAACCTGCAGGCTCAGGCAATCCACCCGCCTCGTCCTCCCAAAGTACTGGGATGACAGGCTGAGCCACTGAGCCTGGCTGGCATTAGATTCTTATAAGGAGCACACAGCCTAGATCCCTTGCCTGTGCAGTTCGCAATAGGGTTTGTGCGGTTGGGCGTGGTGGCTCAGCCTGTCATCCAGCACTTTGAGAGGCTGAGGCGAGAGGATTGCCTGAGCCCGGGGGTTCAAGACCAGCCTGGGCAACTTGGCAAGACATGGTCTCTACCATAAAATAAAAAATTAGCTGGCTGTGGTAGCACATGCCTGTAGTTCCAGCTTCTTGGAAGCCTGAGGCGGAAGGATCGCCTGACCCCTGCGATAAAGACCATCTAGTAGTTCTGCCATCAGGAGCTCTACTCTTCCAGTTCTTCCTCATCTCTTTGGATAGTCCTTCTCAGCCTCCTTTCTTCTTCACCCATTAAACACTGGTATCTCCTGAGTGCTTCTCATTTCTCACATTCTCTTAGAGTGAACTCATGGTTTTAACTACTACTCAGGTTGAAGAGTGCCATAACTGCCGCCCAAACCGCACCATTCCCCAGGGCCTCAGACTCCTGCATCCAACTGCTTTGAGCAGTTCCATTCTAATTACTTGTTAGGTTATATGACTCACTAAAGTGTGGGTTCCTCAAGGGCAGGAATAGTTTCTTGACTATCTTTATCCCTGTTCCTTCAGGCGAGGTGCTCTTGGTAGGTGCTCACAGTCTAGTGAAGGGAAGCAGACAATAAATAATAACTAGATAAGTCAGGTGGTGACGAGTGCTATGTAAGCAGGATAGAGGGTGGAGAGCTGGGAGAGGCTGAGGTGCCACACTTATAAAGGATGGTCAGGCTTTGGGTTAAGGGGCTATTTGAAAAGAGCTTTGAAGGAAATGAGAGTAAACGAGATGATGTCTGAGGGAAAAGTGCTCCGAGCACATAAACCAACAAATGCAGAAGCCCTGAGGGAGAGTATGTTTGGAGGACAACAGAGAGGCTGTGCAGTAGGAGGAATAATGGTAGGGAATGTGGTGAGTAAGGTATGGGGTGTTGGTGGTTTCAGAACATACAGGGACTTAAAATGAGATGAGAAGTCATTGGAGAGTTCTGGATAGAAGACTGATAGAATATGACTTAATATTTGAGAGCATCACTGTGGCTGCTGGTTTAAGAATACACAATAGAGGCCGGGTTCAGTGGCTCAGCCTGTAATCCCAGCAGTTTGGGAGGCTGAGGCGAGTGGATTGCCTGAGTCCATGAGTTCGAGACTAGCCCGGGCAACTTGGCGAGACCTCATCTCTACGATAAATCAAAAATTAGCCGGGTGTAGTAGCACACATCTGTAGTTCCAGTTACTTGGAAGCCTGAGGCAGAAGGATTCCTGGAGCCCAGCAGGTCGAGGTTGCGGTGGCCATGAGCATGCCACTGCACTCCAACCTGGGCAATAGAGTGAGACTCTGAGTCAAAAAACAAAACAAAACAAAACAAAAAAACAATAGAAAGGCAAGGGTGAAAAGTTTATTGCAGTGACTTGGGTGAAAGATGATATGTCTTGGCCTTGGGTGGTAGCATGGCGGTGATAAGAAATTGTCAGATTCAGGATATACGAGTATTTTGAAGATAAAATAAGAATTTGCTGATTGTATTATACGCAGGGCAAGAGAGAAAGAGAGGAGACAAAGATGAATGTATAAGTAAGTGAATACGTGAATTAGATATATATTTTGAGTAGAGTGATACATTATCAGTTCACCGAGGTCACAAAATACGTAAATGGGAGATATTAGGAGAGCCAATAGAAGAAAAAGGATTTAAAATTCACTTACAGGCTGGGTGCAGTAGCTCAAGCCTGTAATCCCAGCACTTTGGGAGTGCAAGGCAAAAGGATTGCCTGAGCCCAGGGGTTCAAGACCAGCCTGGGCAACTTGACAAAACCTCGTCTCTACAATAAATCAGAAAAAAAAATTAGCTGGGCATGGTGGCATGTGCCTGTAGTTCCAGCTATTTGGAAGGCTAAGGCTGAAGGATCACCTGAGCTCAGCAGGTCAAGGCTGCAGTGGTCATGAACATGCATGCCACTGCACTCCAACCTGGGTGACAAAGTGAGACTCCAACTCAAAAAAAAAAAAAAAAAATTCACTCACAGATTTCCATTTACCTGTTTAGAAGGGTAATGATAGATAGGTCAGTAGCCTCAGAATGAAGTAAATGAAGGATTTTTAAAAAATATTTCAAGATAGGGAGACTTGAGTCTATCTATAGCTTGAAAGGAAGGATCAATAAAAAGCAAGAGAAAATTTGCTCAGTAAAGACACAGCCTGTCTGGGCATGGTGGCTCACACCTATAATCCCAGCACTTTGGGAGACTGAGGTGAGAGGATTGCCTGAACCATGGGTTCAAGACCAGCCTGGCAAACATGGCAAGACCTCATCTTTACAATAAAAATAAAAAATTACCAGGTGTGGTGGCTCAAGCCTGTAATCCCAGCACTTTGGGAGGCTGAGGCAAGAGGATTGCCTGAGCCCAGGGGTTTGAGACCAGTCTGGGCAACTTGGTGAGACCTCGTCTCTACAATAAATCAAAAAATTAGCTGGGCGTGGTAGCACACACCTGTAGTTCTGACTACTTAGAAGGCTGGGGTGGAAGAATTGCCTGAGCCCAGCAGGTCAAGGCTTCAGTGGCCGTGAGTGTGCCACTGCACTCCAGCCTGGGCAACAGAGTGAGACTCCGACTCAAAAAAAAAAAACAAAATAGGATAGCCAATTTTCTGAAAAGAGTTATCTACATTCACAGCCTCCACTTCCTTATCATCTTTCATATACTCTTTAAGCTGCCATCACCTGAGTGCCACCCTCACTGAAACTACTGTCACAAAAAATACCAATGACTCTCCATTTGCCAAATTAATTGACTGTTTTTTAAAGGGGTGGGGTCTCCAGCACTTTGGGAGGCTGAGGCAGAAGGATCACTTGAGACCAGCCTAGGCAACACAGTGAGACTTTATCTCTACAAAAAAAAATGTGTGTGTGTGTGTGTGTGCACGTGCGCACACGTGTGTGCGTATGTGCACACTCGGACCAGGAGTGGTGGTATGCACTTGTAGTCTCAGCTACTTGAGAAGCTGAGATGGAAGGATCACTTGAGTCCAGGAGGTCGAGGTTTCAGTGAGCCAGGATCACACCACTCCACTTCAACCTGGGTGACAGAGTGAGACCCTGTCTTTAAAAAAAAAAAAAAAAGGATGGTTTTGCTACATTGCTCAGGCTGGTCTTGAACTCCAGGACTCAAGGAATCCACCTGTCTCTGCCTTGACCTCCCAAAGTGCTGACATTACAGGCATGAGCCACGGCACCTGGCTCACTCTTTAGCTCTTATTGACTTTTTGCAGTATTGTTGGTCTTCTAGAAAGTCTCCTCCCTTGGTTTCTGCGACCCCACTTTCCTCTGCTTTTCCTCCTACCTCTCAAACCTTTTCAACTCATACCCCTCCCTCTGCTAATTTTCTTGTGTCTACCCCTAAATGTTGGTGTTTCTCAGAGTTATGTTCTAAGTCCCCTTCCCTTTTCATTATTTCTTTCATTTATTCAAATACTGAACGTTTACCACATGCCAAGCATATTTCTGGGTGCTAGCGATATAGCAATAAATAAAATCTACAAATATGACTGCCTTTCCCTCATGGAGCTTAGCCACTCCGAAGCAATCTCACCTATACTCAAGGGGCTTGTGACTTCTAATTTATATCCCTACCACTAACCACTCTTGAATTTCAGACACATGGAACTGATAATCTGTGGGCATTTTCACTTGTATGTCCTTAAACTGAATTCCTCTTTAGATTGGAGTTTGCCTCTTTCTGTGTTCCCTCTTCTAAGTGCCATATCATACTCTCCCAATTGCCCATGTCTCCTCAGGATTACTGCAATAATTCCCAATCTTATCCTCTGATATAAGATTGAACTTCCTAAAACGCAAAACTGACCATATTACTCCATCCTTAAAATACTTTAATAGCCGGCTTGGTGGCTCAGCCTGTAATCCCGTGCCTTTGGGAGGCTGAGGTGAGTGAATTGCCTGAGCCCAAGGGTTCGAGACCCACCTGGGCAACTTGGCGAGACCTCATCTCTACAATAAATCAAAAATCAGCTGGGCGTGGTAGTGCACGCCTGTAGTTCCAGCTACTTGGAAGGCTGAGGTGGAAGGATCGCCGGAGCCCAGCAGGTCGAGGCTGTGAAGGCCAGGAGCGGCCACTACACTCCAGTCTGGGCGACAGAGTGAGATTCCAACTAAAAAAAATAAAATAAAACTTTAATAATTCCCTATCACCTTCAAGATCCTTTATTATTTGGTCTAACTCTCCCTTACACCTCATCTCCAAAACACATCTATTTCTTGTGTTCCTGCCTTATTGAACCAATTTAATTTAGTTGCTTGAATTCTCTTCTGTGATTATGTTTTGGTGCATGTGAAATGCATTTCTAGCCGGGCTCGGTGGCTCAGCCTGTAATCCCGCACTTTGGGAGGCTGAGGTGACTGGATTGCCTGAGCCCGCGGGTTCGAGACCCACCTGGGCAACTTGGCGAGACCTCATCTCTACAATAAATCAAAACATCAGCTGGGCATGGTAGTGCGTGCCTGTAATTCTGGCTACTCAGAAGGCTGAGGCGGAAGGATCATTGGAGCCCAGCGGGTTGAGGCTGCAGTGGCTGGGAGCGGCCACTGCACTCCAGTCTGGGTGACAGAGTGAGACTCCAACTCAAAAAAAAAAAAAGAAATGCATTTCTTTCCCCTCTTGTCCTTTTGACGAGACCCAGCAGCTCAGGTGTCACTCTCTCCACCCCAGTCTTCTTCAACCTCTCCTATGTGTACAGCCATAGCATGATGTGCAGGTTTTTATTGTTGAGCTTTACATACTACATTGCAGTTGTATGAGTTGTAGTGTTGTTGTTTTTTACCCCTGAGTTGGAGTCTCACTCTGTTGCCCAGGCTGGAGTACAGTGGCACACTCAAGGCCACCCCAGCATCAACCAGCTGGGCTCAGGCGATCCTTCAGCCTCAACCTTCCAAGAAGCTGGAACTACAGGCGTGAGCTACCACGCCCAGATAATTTTTTGATTTATTGTAGAGATGAGGTCTCGCCAAGTTGCCCAGGTTGTTCTTGAACTTGTGGGCTCAGGCAATCCTCTCATCTCAGCCTCCCAAAATGCTAGGATTATAGGTTTGAGCCACCATGGGTAGCTGTAATTTTTTTTTTTTTTTTTTTTTTACTATCTCTTCCACTAGATTGTGAGTCTCTTGAAGACAGGACACATGTCTTTTAAAATTTCAGAATCACACCCAGGCATGGTAGCTCACACCTGGAATCCCAGGACTTTGGGAGGCCGAAGAGGGAGGATTGCTTGAGGCCAGTAGTTTGATAACAACCTGGGTAACATAGCAAGATCCCTGTCTCTAAAAAATCAAAATCAAATTAGCCAGGTGTTGTAGCATGCGCCTGTAGTCCCAGCTATTCAGAAGACTGAGGTAGAAGGATCACCCAGCCCTGGGAGGTTGAAGCTGCGGTGAGCCATGATCGCACCACTGAACTCCAGCCTGGGCGACAGAGTGAGACTGAGTTTAAAAAAATAAGAAAAACCGGGCTCGGTGGCTCAGCCTGTAATCCCGCGCTTTGGGAGGCTGAGGTGAGTGGATTGCCTGAGCCCACGGGTTCGAGACCCGCCTGGGCAGCGAGACCTCATCTCTACAATAAATCAAAAAATCAGCTGGGCGTGGTAGCGCATGCCTGTAATTCCGGCTACTAGGAAGGCTGAGTGGAAGGATTGCCGGAGCCCAGCAGGTCGAGGCTGTGGTGGCTGGGAGCGGCCACTGCACTCCAGTCTGGGTGACAGAGTGAGACTCCAACTCAAAAAAAAAAAAAAAAAAAAAGAAAATGACTCGAGAGAGATCACTGAAGAGAAGAGTGGAAAGGAAGAGAATCAGAAGCAAATGTAGAAGGATAGTATTGGAAACAATGTCTTAACGTCTTTCCTCTGGGACAGGATTAAGGAGAGAAGGGGCAGCAGAAACAGTGTAATCAGAAAAAGAATGAAGGAGTTTATGCTACATCGTTTCTATTTTCTCTTTAATGTAATAGGTAAATCATTCCTCTTTTTTGGAAGACATAGCAGTCAGTGAAGGTACATAATAACTTATTTGAATCTCAACATTTACACCTGCAAAATTCTTGATTCAAAGTTGTGAGAACCAAGAGGGTCATATAGGATATGACTTTGAGCTCTTTAGATAATAACAATGGACCAACTTATCACTAAAATCTGACTCTAAGTCCATGCAGTTGGAAGTTGCTAAATTCCAAATCCTCTCCATTTTATCATTTCTTTTGATTATTTCTGTGTATTGTCAGTGCTGCAGTTCCCAGGATTGTAAACATTTTGTTTGCCTCCAAATTACTTTGAAAAAATTTACTAGGACTAGCATCATTACCAAGTAAAGTTGTTGTTATTGTTTAATCACAGGGAGAAGAAAGGATGAAACTGAGCGATATTATTCTCCTACTGAGATGTCTAGCTTTTTTTGAGTCATGCTTAAAATCTAACTATATGGTCTAAAATTGGCTTAGGATTCCTTTCAGCCACCAATGCCAACTTATCTTAGGCTAACAGAACTAGAAATCAGTTGATCTAACTTAGAACAAATTTTTATCCATAGATGGGATGGAAAATCTAGGTGAGGATTAAGGTCATGGCCAAGGTACAAGAGGAGGAGGAAGTCTGAGTTAATTATAACCTAGGTTCTGCAGTCTTAATTCCAGGAAGCTGTCCCTTAGCTAGGTAGACAACTTGTTGATTGAGGAATATTTTCAGAGAAGAATCTATTAGTTTCAGTTCTTGAGTTCTGAGATGCAGGTGAACATGTCAGCATCGAAAGACTAGGAATCCTAACAGAAATATGTCACTTGAAAAGGCCCTTTGAGTAAGCATTTGTTTATTTATTTATTGAGCCAGAGTCTCACTGTCACCCAGGCTGGAATGCAGTAGCACGCTCATGGCCATTGCAGCCTCGACCTGCTGGGCTCAGGCTAACCTTCAGCCTCAGCCTTCCAAGTATTTTCACAGGCATGTGCCACCACGCCTGGCTAATTTTTTGATTTATTGTAGAAACAAGGTCTCACCAGATTGCCCAGGCTGGTCTCAAACCCCTGAGCTCAGACAATCCTCTCACCTTGGACTCCCAAGTGCTGGAATGACAGGTGTGAGCCACCTCATGATCCACCACGCCCAGTTATTTTCTTTCCAGACATCATATCTGGCCTGGAAGACTTTCCAGTGGTTATCTTTTCAAGACCAGTTGGATAAGGCTGTTTGACATGTTTTTTAATATATGAGTACATTATAATGCATGCATTATGTTTAGTTGCTTATTCCTAGACTTAAAAAAATATTCACTGTATATCTTTTGGTAGGTAACCAAAGCAAACAGATGAAAATATGGCCACCAATGTACAAAGCAAAGACTTTATACTTTGACACAAAAATGTAAGCCTAAATTAAAAGCTATATATTTCTTTCTCTTTTTTTTTAGTCAGTCTCACTCTGTTGCCCAGGCTGGAGTGCGGTGGCATGCTCACAGTCATCGCAGCCTCAACCTGTTGGGCTCCAGCGATCCTTCCAAGTTGACAAAACTACAGGTGCACACTACCACGCCTGGCTTATTTTTTGATTTGCTGTGGAGATGAGGTCTCACCAAGTTGCCCAGGCTGGTCTCGAACCCAAGAGCTTAGGCAATCCTCTCACCTCAGCCTCCCAAAGTGCTAGGATTACAGGCTTGAGCCACTGTGCCTGGCTTTAAAAGCTGTATTTCTTTTCTTTTTTTTTTGAGTTGGGAGTCTCACTCTTGCCCAGACTGGAGTGCAGTGGCTGCTCCCAGCCACCGCAGCCTCAACCTGCTGGGTTCCAGCGATCCTTCCACCTCAGCCTTCCAAGTAGCTGGAATTACAGGCATGCGCTACCACGCCTGGCTCATTTTTGATTTATTGTAGAGATGAAGTCTCGCCAAGTTGCCCAGGCAGGTCTCGAACCCACGGGCTCAGGCAATTCACTCACCTCAGCCTCCACAAGCAAGGGATTACAGGCTGAGCCACCGAGCCCAGCTAAAGCTGTATTTCTTAATGTCTCTCATATGTGAAGTTATACCAGTTCCTGGTATCAAATTTAAAAACTGAGAGCTCATTTTGAAACATTATGGGTAGAGACTAGGTAGTCAAATGATCACTGATTAACTTAACTTTGAAATAATTTAGGCTGGGCTCGGTGGCTCAGCCTGTAATCCTGCACCTTTGGGAGACTGAGGTGAGTAGATTGCCTGAACCTGCAGGTTCGAGACCCGCCTGGGCAGCGAGACCTCATCTCTACAATAAATCAAAAAATCAGCTGGGCGTGGTAGCGCGTGCCTGTAATTCCGGCTACTTGGAAGGCTGAGGCGGAAGGATCACCAGAGCCCAGCAGGTTGAGGCTGAGGTAGCTGAGGGAGCGGCCACTGCACTCCAGTCTGGGCGACAGAGTGAGACTCCAACTCAAAAAAAAAAAAAAAAAAGAGAGAGAATTTAGGATTAGGTATTACCCTCAGCTCTTTTGCCTTATTCTCTTCTCTGTTCAGAGCCCTTTCTATCAACATACAGTCAATCCTATTACCTAAGACCCAGGAAAAGTCATGGTATCCAAGGCTCTGATGCAAATTATATGAATCATTCAGTTACTCCTGCTAAAGTTGAAATGGAGGATCTTACATGTGGGTTAGAGTTCAGATGTAAGTTTCTGAATAAAAACATACAAAGTAAACCACCCTCTGTCCTGCTCCTCACAATGCAATAAGTAACTTAAATATCCCATAGTGGAGAGAATGTGGTTAGAGTTAGGAAACCAGGAATCAAGTCTTGCATTCCAATTCCTCTACTCCTGACTCACTCACCTCAGGCAAATCGTTCCACTTCATTTCATTTTGCACTGAAAAGTGAGGAGAGCCGGGCTTGGTGGCTCAGCCTGAATCCCGTGCTTGGGAGGCCGAGGTGAATGAGTTGCCTGAGCCTGTGGGTTCGAGACCTGCCTGGGCAACTTGGCGAGACCTTATCTCTACAATAAATAATAAAAAAAAAAAATTAGTCGGGCATGGTAGCTGCGCGCCTGTAGTTCCAGTTACTCGGAAGGCTGAGGTGGAAGGATCGCCGGAGCCCAGTAGGTCGAGGCTGCGGTGGCTAGGAGCGGCCACTCCACTCCAGTCTGGGCAACAGAGTGAGACTCCAAATCAAAAAAAAAAAAAAAAAAAGAAAAGTAATATTTTGTTTCAAATCTTCTTAGATGAGTGGCTTCTGCTAATCTGCAAGAGGGCTTTGCTGTAATTGAGATGAACAAATAAGGAAGACATGCAACTATAGATTGTTTTGAGAGTGGAAATAGACCCCAGGTGTTGTTGCTGATTTGTGTCCTTAGGCCTTTCCACAGATAACAGAGATTTACTACTCCCCTTGGAGGCAGCTTCCTTCTGGGATAGGTGAATGTGGGGCATGGGGTGGGGTCAGATGGTGGTGACAGAGTAAAGAAACTCAAGGGTCCCAAATCAAGGGTCATTTGGCTTCAGTGTTTGTTTTTAGTGCAGTGGGGGTGAAATTTGGTGCGTAGGTTGAAGTAGAAATTAGGTTCCCTGTTGTAGTAGTAATTTGAATATCAGACAATAAGGTATATTTCTGCCAGCATATTCAAGGCAGATGAAAGCATAACAGGTTCACGGTAGAAAATGTCATTTCTGACTTAATGTTTACTTGGTTTTCCTTTTTTTTTTTGAGTTGGAGTCTCACTCTGTCGCCCAGACTAGAGTGCAGTGGCTGCTCCCGGCCACCGCAGCCTCGCCTGCAGGTCTCCGGCAATCTTTCCGCCTCAGCCTTCTGAGTACCTGGAATTACAGGCATACGCTACCACGCCTGGCTGATTTTTTAAAAAAATTTATTGTAGAGATGAGGTCTGGCTGCCCAGTCGGGTCTCGAACCCGCGGGCTCAGGCAATCCACTCACCTCAGCCTCCCAAAGGCGCAGGATTACAGGCTGAGCCACCAAGCCCGGCTTACTTGGTTTTCATTGCTTTCATTTCTTTCTACCATTCGTGGGCTTATATAGCTTTCTCTCCATCGCTCTATCTGAAGGTCACTAAAGCTGGCAACCATTCTTCCACCACCACCTTATAATTCACTATCTTAGAACTACATTTATTCACTTGTTCTATTAAGCTCCCTACCCTCTTGAGACCCAGATGAGATGACATCAAAGTAAAAATGCAGGCTGTCCTTAGAGGAAACAATGGGTATTTTATTATTATTATTATTTATTTATTTATTTTTTGAGTTGGAGTCTCACTCCGTCGCCCAGACTAGAGTGCAGTGGCCACTCCCGGCC
>NW_007007422.1:20741-22986 GCF_000164805.1 Carlito syrichta
CACTCACCTAAGCCTCCCAAGGCGCGGGATTACAGGCTGAGCCACCGAGCCCGGCTTTTTTTATTATTTTAGTTGGAGTCTCACTGTGTTGCCTAAGCTGGTGTGCAGTGACACACTCACAGCCACCCCAGTATCAACCTACTGGGCTCTGGTGATCCTTCTACCTCAGCCTTCCAAGTAGCTAGAACTACATGTGCACACTACCATGCCTGTCTAATTTTTAAAAAAAATTTATTATTGAGATGAGGTCTCACCAGGTTGCCTAGGCTGGTCTCGAACCCGTGGGCTCAGGCCATCCACTTGCTTTGGCCTCCAAAGTACTAGGATTATGGGCTGAGCCACTGAGCCCGGCCAACAATGGATATTTTAACACATAGTTCATAATTCAAAACCAGGCAACAGTGGTTTAATTGCTTTTGGATTTGACAATACTGGAATGCATCAAAACTTGGTGCCTCTGAAGTCTTTTTTACTTCATGCAAGAAGTGCAAGGTATAATTCTTTTTCTTTCTTTTTTTTTTTGAGTCAGAGTCTCACTCTGTCGCCCAGACTGGAGTGCAGTGGCTGCTCCTGGCCACCGCAGCCTCAACCTGCTGGGCTCCGCGATCCTTCCGCTCAGCCTTCCAAGTAGCTGGAACTACAGGCACACGCTACCACGCCCGGCTAATTTTTTTGATTTATTGTAGAGATGAGGTCTTGCTAAGTTGCCCAGGTGGGTCTTGAACCTGCGAGCTCAGGCAATCCACTCACCTTGGCCTCCCAAAGGGCAGGATTACAGGCTAAGCCAGTGAGTCCGGCTCTTTTTCTTTCTTTCTTTTTTTATGGGGTGGAGTCTCACTCTTGTCGTCCACGCTGGAGAGCAGTGGCATGCTCTCGACTGCTGCAGCCTCAACCTGCTGGGTTTAGGTGATCATTCTGCCTCAGCCTTCCAAGTTGCTGGAACTACAGATGCAAGCCACCATGCCCAGTTAGTTTTTGTGATTTATTGTAGAGACGAGGTCTCACCAAGTTGCCCAGGCTGGTCTCAGGCAATCTCCTTGCCTTGGCTTCCCAAAATGCTGGGATTACAGGCTGAGCCACTGCGCCCGGCCATCCATAGGTTGAATATGGAAAATCCTAAGAGGAGAAATATGTGCTACAAACCTATATATGATGTGCTTCTTCAGATGTACTGAGGATATAAACCTGGAAATACAGGCTTGGCAAAGAAAGAAGTTTTGATAATCAGTTTCTGAGGAATTTCTGGGATTTTCAGATTTCAGGTTTGGCTTTCTTTAGAGGATCTTCTGCTGTCCATCTCCTGGTTCTTCACTCCTAGACCTTATGGAGGGCAGCTCTGCACTAGCAGTGCTCAGTAGAGAGCAACTAATCAGGGATCCAGATCTCTGTTTCAGAGTTGGAAGCTGAGATGCAAGAGTGACTCAGCTGGCATCAGCTTTGTAGCAGTCTCAGCCTGCAGGCATTCAGGAAGTGAGTCCCCCAGGCCTGCATCTCCCTGGGTGGCAAACTGCCACTAAACGCTGCTGTTTATCAAGCTAGGACCACAGTAGGTAGAGTCTGCTGTTTCATTGTTTTCATTGGTTTTCAACAAAATCTATTTCATAAAAACAAGATTAAATAGGCTAGGATTACCAAGGTAAATTAGATACAATACCTTTCTTAAAAAGCTTACAGTTTAGCAAGGGAAATAAATGTAAATATAGTGTTAGAGTACAATGATTTGTGTTATGGGGAGCATCAATAGGAGGGTAAAGGGAAGGGGTTTGGGAAAATCAGAACAAACTTCTTTCAAATTGGGTTTGAAAGTGGAATAGAGATATGTCAGGTAGAAAGAGCCAGGAATGAAGGCAGAAGGAAAAGCATTTATAAAGGTATAGGTTCATAAATGGATAAATCAATTTTAACCATCACATTTACATTGAGTGAATTCTTTGTCACTATGTGCTTGGAACTTGGGATATGAACCATCTTGTCCAGGCAAAGTGGTATGTATATATATATATATGGACAGATAGTGGTAGATGAGATGATGTTGTGGGAGTAAATGCAAGTTCTACAGTTGCTTAAATAGGCTTTTTTTTTTTGAGGAGACATGAGGTCTTGCTATGTTGTCCAGGCTGATCTCAAACTCTTGGCCTTACCGACTTGAGGCACCATGCCTGGCCACATTACTTAAATATTCTCAGTCAAGCCGGACTCGGTGGCTCAGCCTGTAATCCTGCGCCTTTGGGAGGCTGAGGTGAGT
>NW_007007422.1:23321-23621 GCF_000164805.1 Carlito syrichta
AAAAAAAAAAAAAATATTCTCAGTCAAGTAGGAAGTAAGATCATCTGTTGAAGGAAATAAGTATGACTCAAAGAAATCAGTATGGTTGGGGCAATCTCTTTGGGTCCCCTCCCACTTGGGACCTTTTCTGTCCTCTCAATAAATTCTGTTTTCTCAGACAGAAAAAGAAATCAGTATGGTTGGCAGGTAGTATTAAGTGCTCTCTTAAGGCTCTGATCATGGCCGGGTTCGGTGGCTCAGCCTGTAATCCCATGCCTTTGGGAGGCTGTGGTGAGTGGATTGCCTGAGCCCGTGGGTTCG
>NW_007007422.1:23758-24666 GCF_000164805.1 Carlito syrichta
AAAAAAAAAAAAAAAAAAGGTTCTGATCATGAATATAAAGAGACTAGTTACATTGATAGTTTTCTCAGCTATATTTGGTTACACAGATGCAAGTGCAGAGCAGGTAGACAGTCGACTTAAACCAAGAATGTAGTTTTGGCAAATGAGTACAATGGATCGAGAGACAAGGAAGTTTGTGTCATCAAGAGAATGATGACTGACCATGGAATATAAATTGTGTAAAGAGGGAAAAGCTAGCCGGGCTCGGTGGCTCAGCCTGTAATCCCGTGCCTTTGGGAGGCTGAGGTGAGTGGATTGCCTGAGCCCGCAGGTTTGAGACCCGCCTGGGCAGCGAGACCTCATCTCTACAATAAATAAAAAAATCAGCCGAGTAGCCTGTAATTCCGGCTACTCGGAAGGCTGAGGTGGAAGGATTGCTGGAGCCCAGCAGGCGAGGCTGCGGTGGCGCCAGTCTGGGTGACTGAGTGAGACTCCAACTCAACAAAAAAAAAAAAAAAAAAAAGAGGGAAAAGCTGACATCAAGGGGGTAAGGGAGTTGGTGGGGTTAATTTATTGATGATCGAGGTGACTCCAAATTAATGTAATTGAGGTAATTGAAAGAATGGATTAGAAAGATGAGAGGAGCCGGGCTCGGTGGCTCAACCTGTAATCCCGCGCCTTTGGGAGGCTGAGGTGAGTGGATTGCCTGAGCCCGCGGGTTCGAGACCCGCCTGGGCAGCGAGACTTCATCTCTACAATAACTAAAAATGAGCCAGGCGTGGTAGCGTGCGCCGGTAGTTCCAGCTACTTGGAAGGCTGAGGTGGCAGGATCGTTGGAGCCCAGCAGGTTGAGGCTGCGGTGGCCGGGAGCGGCCACTGCACTCGTCTGGGAGAAAGAGTGAGACTCCAACTCAAAAAAAAAAAAAAAA
>NW_007007422.1:25211-27048 GCF_000164805.1 Carlito syrichta
GCAGGCTCAGGCAATCCACTCACCTCAGCCTCCCAAGGCGTGGGATTACAGGCTGAGCCACTGAACCCGGCTTCGTTAAAGTTTTTATGGGAACTGAGAGGTCAAGTTGTTGGATCATTTATGTTAATGGGTCTCAGACTTTAGCATGCATCAGACTTATACATGGAAAGCCAATTGAAACAAAGATTGTGCTGGGTGTGGTGGTGCGTGCCTGCAGTCCCAGCTATTATAGGGGGCTGAGGTGGGAGGATCACTTGAGCTCGGCCTGGGCAACACAGCAAGACATAGTCTGTAAAAACAAAACAAAAACCAAACCAAACACACACAAAAAACCCCCAAAACCAAACAAAAAACACAGACTGTGAGAAATTGTGACAGTTTTTGGAATAGAGCCTGGTAATTTTCATTTCTAAATTCCCTGTTGATGCTAATACTGCGTGATCCAGAGACCATACTTTGGAAACTACTGATCCATGTGTATGGTGACATTGCCAAGAATTATGAAAGAAGTAGCATTGTAGAGTGATAGTGAGCCAGAATATAACAATGTCAAGAAATAAGGGGAGTGACCTGGTGATTTGTAGAAGACTGCAGCAATCCAGAACAGTGGATATATAGTCTAATAACATGAGATTTAAAGCTGGCTTTTTATAGGTTAGATATTGTGTGGCTGACACATGGTTGGTAGCTGGCTAAGTGAAGATTGCCAAGGGCTTTGCATGTCAGTATTTTATTAGTATTAGAACATTTTGTTTGGTAAGCAGGCCTAGTGTAAGTTCCCCACCAGGGTATTATCCCTGGTGGACTTGTTACTGAATTCATCACAAGAATGATCACAATCCTACCAATTCATGTCCTGGTAGAAATAAAAACCACACTAATTAGGAAATAGTAAGAAGTCTTATAAAACTGCCTATCACCTTACATAAGATTAGGGAGGCTGACATCTAATGAGACAATAAATCTTCAACTGGATAGCAGGGTAAAGCAGAACTGAGAATATAAGTAATACAAAATGGAACTGTGGAAATATAAAGCAGAGGTCTACAAAGTCACGGGTGGTCAGGGCATAGACCACAATGTGGGATCATTAGCTGGACCCAACTTGTGCTTCCATCACTTAATACTCCTGGGATCTGAACTAAATTGTTTCGTGTTCTGCTCCAACTTGCTAAATGGTTTATCATTTATGCCACATGCTTCAGAAGAAAGTTGAGAGATAAATGAGATAGTTGGTACAAGTGCTTTGAAAATGTAAGTGCTATACAAATATGAAATATTTAAAAAGAAATATAATGACCTATCTTTAGAAATAAGGGTAGAATACTTAGGTATGGGAGAGATGAGTGGAAAGGAAAATTTAGATATCTAAGAACAGTGCTGAGATGTATAAAAGGATTAAATATGCAAGGTGGACGGCTTCACATCAGTCTTGAAATGAAGAAAACCTCAACAAAATGCCTTCGTTATTTACATTTATGCTGAAGAACTTATATTTTAGATGCGGTCTCACTCCATCGCCCAGGCTGGAGTGCAGTGGCACACTCACCACCACCCCAGTGTCAACCCGCTGGGCTCCGGCGATCCTTCCACCTCAGCCTTCCAAGTAGCCGGAACTACAGGCACGTGCTACCATGCCTGGCTAATTTTTCATTTATTTTATTTTTTATTTTTTTTGAGTTGGAGTCTCACTCTGTCGCCCAGACTGGAGTGCAGTGGCCGCTTCCAGCCACCGCAGCCTCGACCTGCCGGGCTCCGGCGATCCTTCCGCCTCAGCCTTCCAAGTAGCTGGAACTACAGGCGCGCGCTACCACGCCCGGCTCATTTTTTGATTTGT
>NW_007007422.1:27077-104090 GCF_000164805.1 Carlito syrichta
GCAGAGCCACCGAGCCCGGCCTAATTTTTCATTTATTGTAGAGACGAGGTCTTGCCAAGTTGCCTGTGCAGGTCTCGAACTTGTGGGCTCAGGCAATCCACTTGTCTTGGTCTCCCAAAGTGCTGGGATTACAAGCTGAGCCACCAAGTCCAGCCCTGAACTTATTTTTACATATATCAGTTTCCTTAGGAATCATACCTTTGGACACAGTGACTGATATTTGCATAACTGGCTTCAACTTTATCATCTTCCCTTTCCTCATGCGTGTTGAATGAGTACTTGTACTTTAACACTGAGAAAAATGCAGGACCATAGGCACTTATGTGCACCCCAAACATGATTCTGTCCCAGCTTTTGTTACATGGAATTAAAATTGCCTGCTGTTCGACTATGCAAACTAGAGTAGGATCATGCCTTGTCACCATTCAATGGCATTCCATTCACAGTCCTTAAGTCCAGCCCTTATTATGGCATAAAATATGCTCTGGTCCCCACTATCTTCGGCTTGACCTCTCAGTGCTGTCCTCTATCTGATGGTCCCTCTACCAACTTGCCAAACAAAAGGTCCTGATACTAATAAAATACTGACATGCAAGGCCCACATTGACACTCCTTCTGGACTGCCAATGTACCACATTTTTTCTGATAATAGCTTTTGCACAGCTTTTCCCCTGCTCCATTCTTTTTGGCTAAGTCTTATTCTCCGGGTATACTTCAGACACTACCTTCTCTGACAACCTCCCTCTCAAATCTGAGTTAGCCTCTTTCAAGCACACCTTTGTTAGGGCTTGTTACAGCACTTCTCACATTTTACAGTAACTGCATGCCTAATTACGTGTCTCACCAGACCAAGCTGTGTGAACCAAGTCACAGTCTTGTTCATGAATGTTTTTGCCGTGTTAATAGTGCCTGGAATTTAGGGTTACACGATAAACGTTGAGTTACACTGAACTTGACAGTGGCAAACACTTGGCACACACAAATTCAGTGAAAGATAGCCTAAGCAGTTGTCTGCTAGGAGACAAGGTATTTGGGGTTGATGAGGGCAAAAAGAAACAAGATTGGTAAAGTCAAGTGGACACTTCAAGGAGCCAAGTGCTATTTTAACCTAAGAAAATTCCGTACATGCACTGTTAGCCACAGAGAAGATTAGAGGTGTTCTGTATAGCGACAGAGGAGGAAGTAGCAGTGAAGTGAATAGCAAATGTTTATTTGGAGGACTTTCTGGTGAGACTATGTGGTTAAAAACAGTCGCATTACATATCATGAATCAACTAGACATCTGTAGTTCTTAACTAGTACTATCTGATCTCATACGTTTTCTCTTTTTCTGATTAATTTTAATACTCATGCACTGTATGAAAGAGAAAACTCACACAGATTACTATTATCATGGCAGTCAATATCTTTGCCATGCTTTCTATGCATATTTTACAGTTACTGAATACTTTTTGAAAATAGGTAGTTTCAGTTTTGGTCACCTGTGTTTACTCAAGCAGTTAAGTTAGGCATTACTTCATATTTCAGAAGAGTAGCAAGCAGTCTCTACAGAGACTCTTTCTTGCCTATCAATTAGAAAAGCTGTGCTCTTTATTACGCTAAAGCAGCAGTATTTTTTTTTTTTAAAGATGTGGGGTACAATTCAGGATTGGGCATACAAACTTTGATTATGCAGGTACCCTTGTTGATGAGGTATGCCCTTCCCTCCCCTAGCAGTTTCCCTCAACTGCCAATCCCATCCCCCTCCCCTGAGAGTTTCCCATTATTGCCAAATGCTTTCTTATAGTATTATAATTGTTCAGGGTCCGCTTATGAGTGAGAACATATGGTACTCTATTCTTTGTTTCTGTGATAGATCACTGAGTATGATCAACTCCAAATCCATCCAAGTTGCTGCGAAGTCCATATATTTGTCCTTCTTTATGGCAAGCAGCAGTATTCTAAATGCAGTGAGTAAATTTGGGATTGACTGGATAAAATATCAATACTATTAAAGGATTAATATTACACTGTGAGCCATAATGCCTTCACAATAAATATGCAACCATCTTTTGGTTACCATCAGCTGGTATTACAAGCTTTGCTATGGATTTAAGAATAACAATGCATTTAGAAACACACCAATGAGTGAATCAAGACTGTAAGTCCACCGGAAAAGCCAATGAGTGATCAGTCTTTCCTATACCCTCAATAAAGTGGCTCCAGAAGACAGACTGACACCAATCACTTCTATTTACTTTAGAAAGTAATATCCTATTTAGAGCCATTGATGTCACTAAATTATGACTTTGTTTAAATATCTGTATGCTAATTTATTTTTGCAAAAACAGATAGAAAAATCAGACAAATTAATAAGATGGATCAAAATTGGATTTAAAATGTAGGTCATGAGTCGGGCTCGGTGGCTCAGCCTGTAATCCCGCGCCTTTGGGAGGCTGAGGTGAGTGGATTACCTGAGCCTGTGGGTTCGAGACTCGCCTGGGCAGCGAGACCTCATCTCTACAATAAATAAATAAAAAAAAAAATCAGCCAGGCATGGTAGTATATGCCTGTAATTCTGGCTACTTGGAAGGCTGAGGCGGAAGGATCGCCAGAGCCCAGCAGGTCGAGGCTGCGGTGGCCAGGAGCAGCCACTGCACTCCAGTCTGGGCGACAGAGTGAGACTCCAACTCAAAACAATAATAATAATAATAATTAAAAAATGTAGGTCATGGCTCTGTCCTAATGTTAAAAATGTAACAAACATGCATAATTAGAATACCACCCTCTGCTCTCTTTTGGGGAGGCTGTATAGGATCTTTCTGCGATTTTAGCAAAGAAAAACAGTCCAAATATTATTTAAACTACTGACATGATTTACCTGTATCACTTTGGCACATGGCATTACTATTTCTTCTACTGTAGCTGGTTCTAGTTTTCTCAAGACTTTTTTCTGGTTAATTTTAATACTCACACACTGTATGAAAGAAAGTCATACAAATCTACTATTCTGAAAACAAAGCTTAAATATACTTCAAACCTTCAAATTAAGATGTTATCCTCAGCTGGGCTTGGTGGCTCAGCCTGTAATCCCAGCACTTTGGGAGGCTGAGATGAGTGGATTGCCTGAGCCGCAGGTTCAAGACCAGCCCGGGCAACTTGGTGAGACTTCGTTTCTACAATAAATCAAAAATTAGCCGGGCATGGTAGTGTGTGCCTATAGTTCCAGCTACTTGGAAGGCTGAGGCAGAAGGATTGCCGGAGCCCAGCAGGTCGATGCTGGGGTGGCCGTGAGTGTGCCACGGATGACAGGTGAGAATTCAATTAAAAAAAACATTATCCTCATATATTCATGTACCAAGTTGATATAGTCACATATATCCTTTCCAATTTCAGGCTAAACAGATATGCATTAAGAATTGTATTAATGGATCAAAGCAAAAGACAACTCAACTTAATATCAACAGAAACAGTGACTATTCATGTAGTATTTGATAGAGAAAACATAGATTTTTGACAAATCTTATTTTATTCAGATAGCAGTCTGATCACATATGGTCCAAAAACACTCAGATAACAAGTCAAATATCATCAGATGTTAAAGACTGGTCTTCAAACATTATAGCCAATGATGCCACGCTTGCCTATGATCTCTCCGACATAAAACCACATCCACACCTCAGTGGCCACCAAACCATTCAGCACAGCTTCCTGAAAAAAGAAGTACAAATTTTAAGGTACCTTTTGTTTCTTTTATATTTAATACTATTCCAGGATTAAGAGTCAGAGGATATAAGGATCCTATTCAAACTAGAAGCAGTTTTAGTCAAAATTGAGAACTACTGATGTTAACTTTGTTCAGCTGCTGAGAACCCTTCAACTTTCAATTTTGAAAGGTAAGTAGTCCAGAGCTTATAAATTCTTTCAAAGCATTCTTTAAAGACTTGAACTGACTTAACCCTTTCATTATTAGTTTATGAGACATTTTATGAGCCCTAAAACAACCCACATCCTGGAAATAGCTGACACAGTTAGATAGGGCATTCATATGAAAGGATGGCTCTAGGAAGGCTAAGTCTCTGAACAGATATTTCTTTTGGCCAAAATAAATCTGCTGAAAGAAGAAGGGCTCTGTCTTTCCCTGTAGACATCTTTTTAATTCATGTATTATTTGACTTAATCCTTTCCAAATATTCAGTATTGTTTCACAGATCAACATTTTATTGTTTCTAAGAGAAAAACATATGGTTCGAGAAAGCACTAGTTCATGCAAGCAAAAATTTTCCTTTTAGCACTTCTGGAAGTAAACTTTTCCCATCAAATTAGACCAGAAGTTGGCCAGGCTCGGTGGCTCAGCCTGTAATTCCGGCACTTTGGGAGGCTGAGGTGAGTGGACTGCCTGAGCCCGCGGGTTCGAGACCCACCCGGGCAATTTGGCGAGACCTCATCTCTACAATAAATCAAAAATTAGCCAGGTGTGGTAGTGTGCGCCTGTAGTTCTGGGTACTTGGAAGGCTAAGGCAGACGGATCACCAGAGCCCAGGAGGTCGAGGCTTCGGTGACTGGGAGTGTGCCACTGCACTCCAGTCTGGGTGATAGAGTAAGACTCCAACTCAAAAAAAAAAAAAAAAAATTAGACCAGAAGTTTATGGAAGTTTTCTGAAAAATAACCATACTTTCCAGGTTGTAGGTTCTAAAACCAGCAATTATTTAGTTATTTAAGCTTTTTGTGCTTGGATCACGAAACCCAAGTTCCAATTTTTATAATTTTTAGATTTTATCTCCATACAACCCAATAGTATTTTTAAATTTTAAAAAACTGGTATTTTTATCTACCATATAAATGTTAGCATCCTGACTGTGACATAGTTCAAGAGATGTCTTGGGCCAGGCATGGTGGTTCACACCTGTAATCCCAGCACTTTGGGAGACTGAGGTGGGAGGATTGCTTAAGTCCAGGAGTTTGAGTCCAGGTGAGGCAACATTGCGAGACCTCATCTCTACAAAATATCCAAAAATTAGCTGGGTGTGGTGGTACATGCCTGCAGTCCCAGCTACTTGGGAAGCTGAGTTGAAAAAAATCACCTGAGCCCAGGAGGTTGAGGCTGCAGTACGCTGTGATTGTGTCATTATACTCCAACCTGGGTGACAGAGTGAGACCCCAACTTAAAAAAAGATGATTTGGCTAAATTGGGAATAATTCCAGGACTACAGCTGAAAAAAAGTATAGAATCAGCAAAGTCATCACATTTTAGTATACTATCCAAAATAGAAAAGGAAAAAGGTTTCCCAGTAAAAATGCTCACTCTTTTTTTGCTATAGTTTAAGACTCCTAGGAAACTAAGACATAAAACAGGCAATTATTTCTACCCAGATGACAAAATTAGAAAAGAAAGTATCTTCCCTCAGCAGTCAAGGGATTATCTCTCATTATGTTGATTCAGCCTCACTGGAAAATACATATAGCAATGAAAACAATCAGAAAAATCCCAAGGGAAGACATTTTCTGTTATGCACATACGTTTTCATTTAGCCCATGGTTACCTTAACTGTGAGCTGTTTGAAGCTACCAGTTTGAGCACTATTGATTATTTTTTTCAGGCTCTGAATAGCTCTAGGGATCTCAGCAGGGGTTGGAGGAACCAGTTCAACCTTGGCATAGGACCAAAATGTGGCCAATCGAGGCTTCGAATAAGTCACAGCAGCTGGAAAACAAAACAAAACAAAAAACCAGGATGAACTCACTGGAGACTGAAAGAAGCAGATGTGTGGGCTGGACACAAATATTTATTCATGCATCACATTCATTCACTGCTTGTACCAAATGTGCAGCCGGTGTGAAAAGTCAAAGCTGCTCCCTGGTAACAAGAGGCTTTTAAAGATGTAGAACACCTGTGCCACAGGGAGTTCAATCAGGCAGGAAGCTATAAGTACATTCAATTATGCCAGTACTTCACTAGTAGCCAGCTAGTACTAGTACTGTTACTTCATTTATGAATGGCAAATCCAGTTAACTGTAAAGTTACTAGAAGCTGGATTTAAAAACAAGAAAGAAGAGGCAATTTATTCTTTTTTTTGGTAGAGAGACTAGCAAATTTGGAGCAAGAGGTACAGGAAGGAAGGAAAGGAGCTATGTAGAATGGTATTCTTAAGAATAAGATTAAAACTTATCACAATACTGGTCACAAATCCAGAAGGAATCATAACAATCAGTACCCATTTTGGGCATCCTCATCAACATGTGCTGGACTGAATCTTTCTCTCACAAAAGCACAGCTGCTCCTCTCTCAGAAACACCACAAATAATAAAAAGTAAAACCTACATATATTGCTAAGAACAGCCAAAACTAGAATATTACTAAGCTGAAATTCGGTATTTACTATGTCAAGAAAAGAGATCCTTAACAACTAGGTCAGTTGAAGACTACGGTAGTGATTTCAGAGAAATGTAATAAAACAGCATGAACATTCATAAAGTTGTCTATTGTTCAAAGACAGACTATCCAAGGCTCTTAGTACTTTTCCTATTATTCACTGCCTATATTTGAACATTTCTGAATTACTATCTTGTTCATCTTCTGTGTTGGGGCCATGGGTATATCTTTAAGCAGAAACAAAACTCTAAGAGAGACAGATCTAAACAGAACTGCCAATGCCTATAAGGGACAATCAAAAAGTACAAAGTCTTGTGTAACAGTCAACCAATTGTCTTTAAAATTTTCTTTGACACACAGATATTTCATCCTTCTAAAAAAAGGAAGTGAATCAGGTCAGGCATGGTGGTTCATGCTTGTAATCCCAGTGCTATGGGAGGCCAAGGCAGGATGATTGCTTGAGCCCAGGAGTTTGAGACCAGCCTAGACAACATAGTAAGGACCTTGTCTCTACAAAAAATAAAAAAATTAGCTGGGCAAGGTGGTATGTGCCTACAGTCCCAGCTATTCTGGAGGCTGAGGACTGCTTGAGCCCAGGAGCTTGAGGCTGCAGAAAGCTGTGTTCGTGCCACTACACTCCAGCCTGGGCAACAGCGACACCCTGACTCAAAAATAAAATAAAATAAAATAATCAGTACACTGTACATAAACACAGCTAATAGCTGCTAAACTTGCTTTTCAGGGAATACAGGTTAAAAGTTTGAAACTACTTTACATGTATACAAGAGATGAATAAAACCTAAGTAAATGAAGGTGGGTGGTAGAAGCCAGGTTTCTCACTGTAGAAGAGTAAGAAAAGCAACAAAAGCAACAAGAATAAACCGCATGGTACTGGATTAGAGTTGGAGACATCCATATGAACTCATGTTGAGCTTAATATATACACAAATAGATACAGAAACAACTGTTATTCATGGGTTAGTATGTACACACACATCTATATAGATGTATATATCTATATCCCTGCCCATTGAGAGGACCTCTATGTAGTGATATTCTAGTAGCAAGGAACATAAGCAGCACAAAGATCTTAGTTTCTTTTCTTTTCTTTTTTTTTAAGTTGGAGTTTTACTCCATCGCCCAGACTGGAGTGCAGTGGCACGCTCCCAACCACCACAGCCTCGACCTGCTGGGCTCCGGCGATTCTTCTGCCTCAGCCTTCCAAGGAGCTGGAACTACAGGCACGTGCTACCACGCCCAGCTAATTTTTGATTTATTGTAGAGATAAGGTATCGCCAAGTTGCCCAGGTGGGTCTCAAACCCGCGGGCTCAGTCAATCCACTGGCCTCAGGCTCCCAAAGTGCTGGTATTACAGGCTGAGCCACCGAGTCCAGCCCAGATCTTAGTTTCTAAACTCCATTGTCCAGTAAAAGGAACTAGGGCTTAGAGAAATGGTTGACTCTAAGGCTGGGACAGGAAAAACATGAGATGAGTCTGAAGCATCTTTTAGTACCACAAAGTAAGAGAGCATGTTAAAGGGACAGAGGTGCCAACCTGAAAGACCTAATTCACTTATGTAGATACAGGAGATGAAATCCCCCACTGCAACTCCACCCCTAAAGGTTAGACTTAGTTACTTGCTTCTAAGGAACAGAGTACGGAAAGAAAAAAACAGTAATTTTACAGTGGAAGAACCTATACCTATCAAACAATACCTTAACCAAATGATGAAAGTTTGTTTCAGCTGGGCTCAGAGGCTCAGCCTGTAATCCTAGCACTCTGGGAGGCTGATTGAGGTGAGTGGACTGCCTGAGCCTGCGGGTTCGAGACCAGGCCAGGCAACTTGGTGAGGGCTCGTCCCTACAATAACTAAAAAATTAGCCGACTGTGGTAGCACGCGCCTGTAGTTCCAGTTACTTGGAAGGCTGAGGCAGAAGGCTCACCGGAGCCCAGCAGGTCAATACTGGGGTGGCTGTGAGCGTGCCCTGCACTCCAGCCTGGGCCATGGAGTGAGACGCCAATTCAAAAAAATAAAATTTATATCATCAGTGATATCATATGGATATTATGTATCTCCTGACATGTGATTAGAGCACCTAACCTCTGTGGTATTTTCCCAAAAGTTCCAGGCCAGGTGTGGTGGCCCATGCCTATAATCCCAGCACTTTGGGAGGCTGAGGCAGGAGTACTGTATGAGTCCAGAAATTTGAGACCAGCCTAGGCAACATAGTGAGACCTTGTCTTTACAAAATAACAAAAAATTAGCTGGGTGTGGTGGCATGCACCTGTTGACCTAGCTGCTCGGAAGCTGTGGTGGGAGGATTGCTTGAGTCTAGGAGGTCAAGGCTGTGGTGAGCCGTGATCATGCTACTGCACTCCAGTGTGGGTGACAAAGTGAGACCCTGACTAAACAAACAAACAAAAAATCCACTGTTAGTCCGTTTTGTTTTGCTGTAAATGCATATCTGAGGTTGGGTAATTTATAAAGAAAAGAGTTTTATTTTGGCTCATATTACTGCAGACTGTGCAAGACCATACATAGTACTGGCATCTATTTCTGTGAGGACATCAGGAAGCTTACAACCATGAAGGAAGGTGAAGGGGGAGCATGACAAGAGAGAGAACAAGAAAAGGAGTGGACAGTGCTATGCTCTTTTAAACAACCAACTCTCAGGCTTGGTGGCTCAGCCTGTAATCCTGCACCCTGGGAGGCTGAGGTGAGTGGATTGCCTGAGTCCGCGGGTTCGAGACCCACCTGGGCAAGTTGGCGAGACGCCATCTCCACAATAAATTTAAAAAAATTATCTGGGTGTGGTAGCGCGTGCCTGTAGTTCCAGCTACTTGGAAGGCTGAGGCAGAAGGATTGCCGGAGCCCAGCAGGTTGAGGCTGCGGTGGCCGGGACCGGCCACTGCACTCCAGTCTGGGCGACAGAGTGAGACTCCAACTCAAAAATAAATAAATAAATAAAATAAACAACCAGCTCTCGAGTAAACTAACAGAGAACTCACTCATTACCGCAAGGATGGCACCAAGCCATTCAAGAGATCCTCTCCCATGACCCAAACACCTCCCACTGAGGCCCTCCCTCTAACATCAGGGGATATATTTCAAAAGATTTGAAGGGTACAAATACTCAGACTATATCACAGATTAATCATGTGAAAAACTCCAGACAGGCTGGGCGCAGTTGCTCATGCCTATAATTCCAGCTCTTTGGGAGGCCAAGGTGAGAGGACTGCCTGAGCCCACAGGTTCAAGACCAGCCTGGGCAACTTGGCGAGGCCTCATCTCTACAGTAAATCAAGAAAAATTAGCTAACTATGGTGACACATGCCTGTAGTTTCAGTTACTTGGAAGGCTGAGGCAGAAGGATCACCAGAGCCCAGCAGGTCGAGGTTGCAGTGGTCATGAGTGTGCCACTGCCCTCAGCTTGGGTAACTGAGATTCCGACTCAAAAAACAAAAAAACAAAACAAAAAAACTCCAGACAAATCCAGACTGAAGAAACCCTTCAGGAGACCTAGACAGATACCTAGATAGACACTGTCAAGGTCATAGAAAGATAAGGAAAGACTAGGAGAAACTGCCACAGACCCGAGGAGACTGGGGACACAGGAACGAAATGCAATGTGGTACTGTGGATTGGATCTTGGTACTGAAAGAGATTAATAGGAAAACTGGTGAAATCCAAATAAAGTCTAGAGTTTAGTTAAGGGGAAAAAAAAATCAGACTCTAATCTTCCTGGGCATGTCTATAATAAAATCACTTACTTTCATAAGCCTTTGTCCCTTGAATTAACAAATATAGTCAGTGATTTTTTTTTTTTTTGAGTTGGAGTCTCACTCTGTCGCCCAGACTGGAGTGCAGTGGCCGCTCCAGCCACCGCAGCCTCGACCTGCTGGGCGATCCTTCCGCCTCAGCCTTCCAAGTAGCTGGAATTAAGGCATGCACTACCACGCCCGGCTGATTTTTTGATTTATTGTAGAGATGAGGTCTCGCTGCCCAGGCGGGTCTCGAACCCGCGGGCTCAGGCAATCCACTCACCTCAGCCTCCCAAAGGCGCGGGATTACAGGTTGAGCCACCGAGCCCGGCTAGTCAGTGATTTTTATTGAATATTTAACATTCACAT
This sequence comes from Carlito syrichta, assembly GCF_000164805.1. NCBI lineage: Eukaryota > Metazoa > Chordata > Mammalia > Primates > Tarsiidae > Carlito > Carlito syrichta. The sequence continues at coordinate 37,562 of NW_007007422.1, forward strand.
TTAATACAATGACCTATGTTATAAAGCAAACTGTATGTCCACTTTTATTATTATTATTATTTTTGAGTTGGTGTCTCACTCTGTCGCCCAGACTGGAGTGCAGTGGCCGCTCCCGGCCACTGCGGCCTCGACCTGCTAGGGTCCAGCGATCCTTCCATCTCAGCTTTCCAAGTAGCTGGAACTACAGGCGCACGCTACCATGCCTGGCTAATTTTTTGAGTTTTATTGTAGAGATGAGGTCTCGCCAAGTTGCCCAGGCGGATCTCGAACCCGCGGGCTCAGGTAATCCACTTACCTCGGCCTCCCAAAGCGCAGGATTACAGGTTAAGCCACCAAGCCTGGCCTGTATGTTCACTTTTAACATTCTGGTCCCTGTTGAGTCCTCCTTTCTAAGTACTTTTGGATGAATAACAAGTTATTTTTCAATTATTCACAATAATAGGAAAGGATTTATTATTTCATAACAAAAAAATTACTTTCATGTTAGTTTTCTTTTTGGATGACATCACTAAAACTAGTTTGCAATTCCCTAGCATGCACCACCTAAAAAATGTAAGACCATAACAGGAAAAAAAAGATCTACTTGAAGTTAAAAACTGTGCCTCAAATATTTCACAAACTCCAAACACTGAAGCCTCCAATTCTTCTTTTCTCTTTTTATTTGTATACAATTGTGGAGTTTTGTATCACCTTGACAATCTCAGTAAAAGCTGCAAGCTTAAGAAATTCACTGGGGCCGGGCTCGGTAGCTCAGCCTGTAATCCCAGCACTTTGGGAGGCCAAGGTGAGTGGACTGCCTGAGCCCGCAGGTTCGAGACCTGCCTGGGCAATTTGGCGAGACCTCATCTCTACAATAAATCAAAAATTAGCCGGGTGTGGTAGTGTGCGCCTGTAATTCCAGCTACTTGGAAGGCTGACGCGGGAGGACCACAGGAGCCCAGCAGGCCGAGGTTGCGGTGGCTGGGAGCCTGCCACTGCACTCCAGTCTGGGCGACAGAGTGAGACTCCATCTCAAAAAAAGAAATTCTTTGGGAAGAGGTGTAAAGTGTTTCACTAGTAGACTTCAGGGTTCCCTAGAAGAGAAGCAAGTATTCATCTGGCACTATCAGGCCTTCGACAACTCATTGTTTGGCTGGTGATGGAGGGAAGGAATGAGAGAAAGAATCAAACACAGCAATATAAGCTCGGTAACATTACATGTATTTTTTAAAATCCTGCTTTCTATTCACATTTCATAATCAAATCTGAGTGGAAGTTATTTAGAAGTCTAACCTTCAATCACTTACTAGAATATAGCACATTAGGAAGAAACTTACATTAATTTAACTTATCTCACTTCAGGAATAAAATGAATATCTAGCTACTCAGAAGACAACTGAAATATTTACTGGGAGAGCAGTACTCAGGACCACTACTCAGGGCTATTCTGAAACACAGTGGTCTGCCAGTGAGGTCCTTCAAACTGAAAAAATTACATGAATGTTAAGCTAAAATAACAAAGATCACTGTTCGTATGAATCTCTTTCTATCTATGCTTATCGGGGCGGGGATACTCATCCATAAAGTCCAACTCAACCTAAAATTTCCGTTGGATAAAAGTATCTCAGAATCTGTCCAGGACAAAGCAAAGTCAACGTTCCAAGACTCACCCATCCTTAAACATTTCTGTTGACTTCCAAATACTAAGCCGAGGACCAGACCACCTGATGAGGCCGAATTTATGTGCTTTCCCACGTTTTTGCCCTTCTTTTACTTAGCTCTCCTAACAGAGCCAACCCTCCATGTATCCCTGTGCTTAGAGATCTAAGGGGGTGTCATGGCGGCAGCGGCCGGGCAACCCCAGCCTTCCTTCACACCCCCTCCCTTCACTGCCGTGGTTATGATTCAAGAACTTCTAGGTTGTGCAGTACCCAAACTGCCGGCCAGATCAGCAGAAGGCTAGAAGTGAGTCGCAAACCCGCCTCCCGCTTTCTCCACCTTCAGGCCATCCCGCCCCGGCTCCCGCAGGCTCCCCTGGTCGCCGCAGCCCGTTTCTTCCTCTCAGGCCATCGCAGGCCTCCCTGTCGTCCGAGCACCCGCCTCGGCAACCCCACACGGCGCTCACCGTTCACCAGCCCCGGGGCTTTCTCCGCAAGGTTACGGACAAATTGGGCCATGGTTCCAGGATGGAATGTCCGTTGTCCCGAAAGGCCGGCCGAATGTCACCCCCTGGAAGGACCCGCTGCAGGACCCCGTCCCACTTCCAAGGTCAGGCTGCCTCTTTCTGCGCCGGACCAAGGTACTTAGGTGTCCTACGATTTTTACGGAATTCAACTGGTAAATTTATTTTTTTCAGCCACAGAGAGAGAGTGAGTATGAAAAGATAAGATGAGAGACCATATGAAAAACAATAGGATTCCGTAAAGAATCAGGCATTTCTTGGGGCAGCTATTCGCCGAGGTCCGGAAAACCGGCAACGAGCAGAAACGCGCATGCGTCCTTTAGCTCCGGTGCTTTCCTTGGCGCCATCGTACACTTTTTCGCGTAGGAAGCTTTCGCAGAGATTCTGAGAACGTGAGAGGTCTGTACTGGAGAAAGCTCGGTTGGGATACTACTAGACTAACGCGATCGTTTTACAGAGATAGAGCGGGTCCAGGGTCAAACATGTAAAATTGGCGGCCGAGTAGGCACCACACAACCTGTCACTGGACTCAGCCCGTTGCTTTTTTTTTTTAGCTGATCTTTTGTAATCCCAGTCTCTCTCGAATTCTGTATCCAATTCCCTTAATTCCCCAAACAGCCACAAGGAGCTATGCAGATGTGAGGAACAAAATCATTATTGAGCGTCCCCAGTATGTCAGGCATTTTGGAATGTAAAAGAAGCCTGTGTGGTGGGTATTGTCCCTATTGAGTCTGGGCTTGATACACGGTCATTTATTCCGGAAGCGGCAGGGTTGGGATCTGAAGTCGCCCTGTAAACACAGAGTTGGGGGTATCGGATCAGATTAGGCATGGTGCTGATCTGGAAGACTTCCTCAAGGAGATCCTTGAGTTGCTCTATAAGAGAACAGCTGAATACTTCAGAGGGTTGAAACTTTGCAGTTTCATATGACTGGGAGAAAAGATGTATGTAGGGAGGTGGCATTTGATGAGCGGAACAGAACTGTAAGCAATGAGGCCAGGGGAGGCCGATTTATGAAATGGTTAGAAAAATGTAAAGAAAAATTATAAGTGGGCCAGGCGCGGTGGCTTACACCTGTAACCTCAGCACTTTGGGAGGCTGAGTCAAGAGGATTGCTTGAACCCAGGAGTCCGAGACCAGCCTGGGCAACATAGCGAAACTTCGCCTCTACAAAAAATAAAAACAGTTGGCTGGGCAGGGTGGCGTTCGCGAATAGTCCCAGAGGCTGAGGCGAGAGAATCGTCTGAGCCCAGTAGGGTGAGGCTGCAGTGATCCGTGACTGTGCCACTACTGCACTCTAGCCTGGGCGATAGCATGAGACCCCGACTCAAAAAAGAGAGAGAAAAAAAGAATTAAAATTAGAATATCAAGGAGCCAAGAACGTTTCCATGAAGGAGCGATTCAGTTGCCCCAGATACCACAGAGAAGTCAAACTGAGGATGGGAAAGCTAATTTAGCAATATGGGAATCTTTATTAATTATAGCGATTTCCAAAAAATTAGAAGCCAGGGTGAATAAATATGGCTGGTAGAAGAATACAAATCACAAGGCCAAAGGGGGATGCAGAACTCAAGGGGGAAATCAGAGATAAGAGGTACATTCATTGATCACTGTATTGACCAGGCGGGTCTCAAACTCCTGGTCTCAAGGGATCCTCTTGAGTAGCTGGGACTATAGGCACAAGTCACTGCGACAGGTGAGAAGGGGTATTGACAAGAGCCCTGATGAGGCAGGAAAGAAGGTGGAGGAATTAGGCTGGGGCACTGATGGGATGATGTGAAATAAGTTTGAGCACCTTCCTCAGTCTCTGAAGTCTTTATCTTTCCAGTGATTTAGAAAGTACCATTTGAGTGTGAAGGGTAAACAAGAGGGTAGGAAAGAAGTCTTGGAAAGAGGCCAAAGTTTGGAATAGCTGTTGAAGTTAAGGGCACAAAGGCTTGTTGGGCAACATTAGAGGCCACAAGTTCGTGGTTGCACCACTCTATAAAGATTGTGTTGTTTTTCTCCAATAATGGTCTGAAGTTTGGATACTGAAGCAGAGGGTAATGGCTGAATTAATACAGGCTGAGGTCTTGTATGGCAAGGGTCTAAGGGGCAAGAAAGGAGACTATGCTAACAAATGATTACAAGTCCTGGGGTTCAAGCCAGATAAAGAAAAAAGTGAAACTAAAAGGGAACTGATAAGGAAAACACATGCCACGGATTCATCTTCTGAACTCCAGGGTCTCCTCCAGGGGTCTGGTAAGGCAGGTTAGGTCAGCCAGGTTGGAGTCCTCTATTTTAGATTTTAGAGGGGTTTCTGAAACCGCCACTAGCTTTTAATACTGTAATCAAGTGATAACAAAGGTTGTAAGTCAGGTGTTCATTTATTAAATACAAGTTTTGAACAAACACCCCAGGCAAGTTTGACAAGAAGTAATCTTCCTGGAATGTTTCAAAATACAGTTATGTTGATCAAGTTTCATTTCAATCAATCTTTTTGTTTTGTTCATTTTCTTGTTTCTAGGTTCTTTTCCTGTTTAGCAGAGCATGTGCATTATTTCCTCCTGTGATGTCAACAGTGCAGCATCAGCCTCTGGCTTGTGAAGGCACCTAGCAGACTATTGCTCTGTGCATTGGCTGCTTAGCAACCAGCATCAAATAAAGTAATGAAGCTTTTGTAGCGTGTGATACCAGATAGAAACTGGCACCTTCATCTGCACCATCAAAATACCTTTAAAGTTTCTTTCAATTTTCACATCCATTAAAACCTATGTTAAAAAACCCAGGCCAGGTTGGGTGGCTCAGCCTGTAATCCCATGCCTTGGGAGGCCGAGGTGAGTGAATTGCCTGAGCCTGTGGGTTCGAGACCCGCCCGGGCAACTTGGCAAGACCTCATCTCTACAATAAATCAAAAAAATTAGCCGGGCATGGTAGCGCACCCCTGTAGTTCCAGCTACTTGGAAGGCTGAGGCGGAAGGATCACTGGAGCCCAGCAGGTCGAGGCTGCAGTGGCTAGGAGGGGCCACTGCACTCCAGTCTGGGTGACAGAGACAGACTCCAACTCAAAACAAACAAACAAAAAAGCAACAAAAAACAAAACAAAACCTAGTCCATCTGCTAAAACATAAATAATTTCCAAGTTTAGTATGAACCTTCTGGTAAGTTATGAGCAATACCAGAGCTAAGTAAAGAGTCTTCATTTTCCTACTATATTCAGCAAAGCCAACACATAAAACTAGGTCTGTTAGAAAGTCTGCTCTAACAGAGCTGCTTCTGACTTCCAGAGAAAATACCCTTTTAAGCTTACAAGTGCATATACACACGGTGTTGTACCAAGATGATAACTTTTTGAAGTTTAAATTTCTTGGATGTCCTTAAATTACTTCACAGAAAGAAAAAAGGCACAGAGGACACTTGGTTTCCTTACCAGTAGTGACCTTAAGCTACACACTTGCCTTTGTGATGATTTTAAAGAACTTCAGCATCATCAATGGTGCCACAACCATTCATAAAAAAATTTCAGGAAAATAGCTTAAAAAAAAAAAGAAGGAAAAGAAAAGCTTGCCAGAAAAGGCTTACAATCTGAAGGTTAAGTACAGAAGTAGAATGCAGACACAGACTACAGGCAGCATGGAGGCTGTCGACTAGAGAGCCACTGGGCACAGCTGCCTTCTGAGGTTTTGTCTCCATTTTCCTCCAGTTTTCTCCTGTAAAACTCTGGTCTTCTCCCCTCTTCTTTGTAAAATGAAAACATCCTATTAGATTTGGTCTAGAAGATAAATGCAAGTAGATAGGTAGAAGCATATTTTATACATAGTTCATTCTCAGAGAGGGAAAGGATAATAAATATGAAATGAAGCTTATTTTAGAAAATAAATCCTGTCGACCTATGCCTTTACAGGCTCAGGGAGCACACTCAGTTATCTTCTGGCATTTGCAAAAGTGTCCTGGACTTCCTTTTTCATTTATAAGTACAGCAATAGGCAACACCTTCTTTATATTTAGAGTGGGAAGCCTTCTTGGGTTTGAGGCTTTCCTGTTAATACCATCAAAAATATATCAAGGACAGCTTATAGCAACTTGTGTTGAAATACCATCTTATTTCAAAGAGGCCACAGTTAACAATAATATCCTCCCAAAGAAGCAATGACTTCGGTTTCTAGATCATATCACTTTTCTTGTCACTTATGTTATCTCTGGGCTTAGATAGATGGTGGTAGAAAGACAACCCATAAGGGAATGTGCCTCTTTCACATGTTAAGCTGCACGATTGAGTAGGGAACTCAAGCTCAACTTGTGAAATTGGGGACCATCCACCTACTAACTATACAGGGCTAAGTGGGTAATTTAAAATGTCTTTGTGAACAGAGTTGTGCTCAAATTCCTACTTTGTTAGTTGATGACCTAAGGCTGTGTTATAAACAAATTTTATTTGTCTAGAATAGAATGAGTATGTTAGTAAACATGGCCACACACTGCATACATCTTATTGTGGAAGAGACAATATAAAGTGGTACTCAGTTTATATTAGACCAATATAAAAAAGCATACGGTATATATGTGTGTATATATCTCACACACTGAGATATACTGTTATTAGTGTCTTAAAATGACATTTTTCATGGTTACAATGTCTGTTGCCTAAATCTACTTAGGCCTAGTCCTTGTAGCAACAGATTTTCATAGCGAAAAGGGGCCCAACAGCCTCTTCATTCTGGAATATTTTTGATTGAAGTGTCAAAACTGTCCATTTGTCCTACCCATCCTCATAAAAAGACTGTAGGGCTAAGTTTTCAGTGGTGACAACCCCGTGGGAGAGTGTGTTTGTCTGAGATGGTATCTTTGAGTTCCAAGATAACAAAATTAAGAGCTACCAACAGAAGTTGCATAAGATTCCTTAAAAGAAAAATCCATCATCTTATTCAAGTCCACACAAACTTCGAGGTACCTGATTTTATGTGAAAAGTCGTTCAGTGACATTACAGAGCTGTAACAAGGAAAGAGGCTCAAGTCCAGACCATGAGGACTAGTATACATAAAGGGTTTTCTGATGCTATCAGCTGTCACTGAAAGATGTGACATCGTATACTTAAAGGCAGTGCTCACCAAAAACGTTTGAGCAGTACCTGGAAGAGAAACAGTAGGGTGGCAGGAACTCTCAGGAGTTGAAGTCAGCATAATTAGGAAAAGGAAGAAGGAAGAATAGGGAGGGGACAAAGGCTAGAAATGAGCGCTGATTTCTAACCCTGGTGGCACTAGACAAGAAGTGTGATTTCCTGCCAACCAGGGGAGCATCGTCAAGTTCGTAGGAATCTTAATTGTCATAATTTGAGCAAGAGCAGCTCTCTAATTTAGTAGAGGGGGGAAACAGGAAAGAAAAAGAAAAGGAACAGAACCAGAAAGAGAACCCACAAACAACTGTTTATCTACACTCTGGGTTGTTTTTTGGTTTGTTGAGTTCACAGTCTTTATTCAAGCTGTTCCTTTTGTTGTTGTTTCCTCTCTGCAAGCCACCGTTGGATTTTTTCTTTTAGTTCTGTGTTTGGCCGGATCTGGTCCATGGTAAGGGGACTACGGTTAAAAGGATCTGTTTGGTCACTGGGACAAAGAGAGAAATGGAATGGGGTTATTTTCATAAGTTCTAACATTCTAAGCCAAAAACAGAACATCCATGCATATCACTTTGGGAATGAAGCTACAGTGCATTATAACTTTGATTCAAATGCTGAATTGGGGATTCAAATGAGAAAAAGGATGCTTTAGGAGTTTTAAAAATTACTTTGTCTCTCTGCTTCTTTAATAAACTATTTCAGCACTGCTGTATAGATATTTGATTCCAGTGGCTTAAAAAAATGCTATCTGGGCCGGGCTCAGTGGCTCAGCCTGTAATCCCAGCACTTTGGGAGGCCGAGGCAAGTGGATTGCCTGAGCCCGTAGGTTCGAGACCCACCCGGGCAACTTGGCAAGACCGCATCTCTACAATAGAAAAAAAAAATGCTATCTTTCTGTCACTAACCTTTAGATTTTCTCTAGGGCAGAGACCCAGTACATTCATGTCAGTGTAAAGAACTATTATTGTTTTACTGACAGATTCTTGAAACAGTCTAAGACATTAAGGGATAGCCGGGCTCAGTGGCTCAGCCTGTAATCCCAGTGCTTTGGGAGGCTGAGGTGAGTGGACTGCCTGAGCCCGCAGGTTCAAGACCTGCATGGGCAACTTGGTGAGACCTCATCTCTACAATAAGTCAAAAATTAGCCAGGTGTGGTAGCGCGTGCCTGTAGTTCCAGCTACTTGAAAGGCTGAGGCGGAAGCCGATCGCTGGAGCCCAGCAGGTCAAGGCTGCAGTGGCCAGGAGCGGCCACTGCACTCCAGTCTGGGTGACAGAGTGAGACTCCAACTCAAAAAAAAAAAAGACATTAAGGGATAAAGCCTTGTAGACTAACATTTGATTTAGTTAGCTGATTGCAATGCAGATTAAGGTTTTGTGACAGTAAGAAGGTTCATGAAACACTTCAAGGGCTGATATATCTTCTCTCTATATTCTGAGGTCACTACAAAATATTTTTCACTGACACTTTGGAAAAGACATACCACCTAGCACAACATCACCCATGTAGTGAATGCTTAATACCAAATACCATGAAGTAGAAAGATCATTTTTTTAATATTTAAAAATTCCCTGCTGGGCTCGGTGGCTCAGCCTGTAACCCCAGCACTTTGGGAGGCTGAGGGGAATGGATTGCCTGAGCCCGTGGGTTTCAAACCCACCCAGGCAACCTGGCGAGACCTCGTCTCTACAATAAATAAAAAGTTAGCCGGCATGGTAGCACGTGCCTGTAGTTCTGGTTACTTGGAAGGCTGAGGCGGAAGGATCCCCGCAGCAGGTTGAGGCTGCAGTGGCAGGGAGCGTGCCACTGCATTCCAGTCTGGGCAACAAAGTGAGACTCCAACTCAAAAAAAAAAAATTCCCTTATGTCAACTTATATAACTTAAAGAGGCAGAGTGTCTCAGTACCCATTCCTATCAAATGCTACACTTTAAAAAGTTCAGGGGCTACTTAAGCAGCTAATAAGCTACCACTTATTACTTCATCCCTGCCTTTTCTGTGGCTATCAGGGGACAGACTCTACAGAGCAGGCAGGCTGGGGAAAATTCATAGTTACCGTGGCTGAGTATACCATATAAGTTAATCCAAATGGTGAATATAGTATAAAAACTGAATTCAAAAACACAAAACTTTGCCTTTTATATTTTTACAACGAAAATAAAACTAAGGCAATTTTAGGTCAACTTTTCCACACTGACATATTTAAAAATATGTTGACAGAAATTCTTTTCTTTTCTTTTTCTGAGTTGGAGTCTGTCGCCCAGGCTAGAGTGCAGTGGCATGCTCACGGGCACTGCAGCCTCAACCTGCTGGGCTTAGATGATCCTTCTGGCTCAGCCTTCCAAGTAGCTGGAACCACAGGTGTGCACCACCATACCCGACTAATTTTTTGATTAATTGTAGAGACAAGGTCTTATCAAGTTGCCCAGACTGGTCTTGAACCCCTGGGCTCAGGTAATCCTCTCGCCTCTGTCTCCCACAGTGCTGAGATTAAAGGCGTGAGTCACCGCGCCTGGTCAATAGAAATTATTTTCTTAAGGAAAGAAGAGGGAAGGTTAGAGACAGGATTTCTCCACAGGGTGTCTTATTTTGAATGTTTAAATTACTAACAATCAAGTGATAGCAAAATGCCTCTCAACATATCAGTAAATCAACAATATGAAGGGCGGATACAAAGTACTATATTAGGTGTCTGGGAGAAAAAGATGATAGCAAACTAACATACATCTGCTTTTGAGGCAGCTTTTTGGGACTGGCCTACCTGAGCAAATGTCTGGCAATGGTGGACCTATCCACAGTGACTCTGGAAGATGGCAGCACCACAGGGTCACACATCAGTGTGCTCATGATGGGATCCAGGAACTCATCACATGCATCTGCATAGGTCTCCTCTTCCTGTTGTTGGAGGTCTGCAAGAGACTGAGCACACAACACCTAGTAGTTAAAGTAAATTCACAGTACAGCTGAATTCAGAATGCTCAGTGACTCTACCTTAATTCTGGTTGCTAATAACCCTTGACAGTGATGACAAATCTTTGTTTTATTTTCTCAAAAACAAGTCAAGATAGATATCCTAGGAACAAGTTTAGCATTGGGTCCCCGCTGCAACTTCAAGTTGGCTTAGCTGCTGGAAGTCTTGACTATAAATGGGTTTTGTGTGTTAGCAGGTAAAGAAATATACCATATAAACATCCTTCTGGCAATAGTTCTGTTGTAAATGTCCTAATTCAAAAGGGTATGGGGGTTAGAGGATCATTTGCATAATTAGAGCCATTCATGCAGCCTGTGTATGAAAAGCAGTTTTTGGCACAAACAGGGATAGGAATGTAAACTGGCTTCAAAATTTGATTGGTATAGGAATTTAAACTGGCTCAACATTTGATTCCTTCACAACTCTAGTTCCTCAGGAATTCATCTAGCTAAGCTTTAGGCAAAGAAGCCTAACTTTTTTTTTTTTTTGAGTTGGAGTCTCACTCTGTTGCCCAGACTGGAGTGCAGTCCGCTCCCGGCCACCACAGCCTCGACCTGCTGGGCTCCGGCAATCCTTCCGCCTCAGCCTTCCAAGTAGCTGGAACTACAGGTGCACGCTACCATGCCTGGCTAATTTTTGATGTATTGTAGAGAGGAGGTCTCGCCAAGTTTCCCAAGCAGGTCTCGAACCTGCGGGCTCAGGCAATCCACTCGCCTCGGCCTCCCAAAGTGCTGGGATGACAGGCTAAGCCACTGAGCCCAGCCGAAAATAACAATATTAATAAGCATATGGAAGGTCTAGTTACTGACTGACCAAGAAGAATCATCTGTTTACATTTTCTCATGGCAATGCTTTTTTTTTTTTCCCTAAAATAAGGTAAAAGGTAGCACTGCTGAGTTGACAATGTGTATTTTTTTGAGACAGTGTCTTGCACTGTTGCCCAAGCTGGAGTGTAGTGATGTGATCAGTTTACCACAGCCTCAAACTCCTGGACTCAAGTGATCTTCCTGCCTTAGTCTCCCAAAGAACTGGGAGCTGACTTTGACCTCCTAGACTCAAGCAATCCTCCCCCGTTGGCCTCCCAAAGGGCTAGGATTACAGGCATCAGCCCCCATGTCCAGCCTCATAGTTTTTTTTTTTTTCAGGCAATGAGAATTCACTATGTTGCTCAGGCTGGAGTGAAGTGGCTATTCACAGGCATGATCATAGCACATTGCAGTCTTGAACTCCTGAGTTCAAGCAATCTTCTTGCTTCAGCCTCCCCAGTAGCTGGAACTATAGGCCTGAGTCATAAGCCTGGCTGACAATGTGATTTTTATTGAAAAAGTTAGCAAATTCTTCTCTTCCTTACCTTGATTCGCTCTGCCAAGTTGCTGAAAGCCACAATCATATTCCCAGGCTTATTTATTTTCTTCAAGACTCGAACTGTCTGTGCAAAGAGAGTTGGGGAATAGGAACGTCCATCCTTGGGCACAGTGGCACAGAAATTCTCCTCATCCCTAGAAAGTCCGCATCAGAAAAAAACTGAGTATCACAGAGTAGGTCAATGAGGGAGGAAACATGTAGGTTGCAGAACAAGGGTTCTCATCAACTATAAGCCCTCCCAAAAAGTCTTTTTGTGTAGACTTTTAATGTCCCATGAGTCATACAAAATCTACTTACTTTGCTTACTTATTTACTAAGGGAGACCCCCCAAAAAACCCTGGTATTTATAAAAAGTTGTATATTTATTTTTACATATTTAAACTCCAATCACCTTCAAAGTACTCTCTCTTTGATGCAATATACCTATCGAGATGCTTTTTCCATTACTCAACACAGTTTTTGAACCTGTCAAATTTTGATACCTTTCATTACTTCTGTCATTTTTTGTTTCACCTCTTCCACATCGGCAAAACACTTTCCTTTGAGGATTTTTTTTCATCCGGGCAAACAAAAAACATTCACTAGGGTGAGATTGAGTAACAGGAAGGGTGGGGCAAGGGGGTCCTGCTGTGTTTGTTCAAAAACTGCTGAACACTCAGCATGATGTGGGCAGGTGCATTGTCATGGTGGAAGAACCAGTCACCTGTTTGCCACAACTCAGGATGTTTCTTCTTCAAACTGACACAAACTTCTCAAAACTTTCAGATAAAAACTCTGGTTGACCATTTGATACGGAGGAAAAAATTCTGAGTGCGCAAGGGGGCTGCCGCTCTCTAAAACAGAATTCTGGGTTTTTCTGAGTCCCCTCTCAAATTTAGAGACAAGTTCTTACTATGTTGCTAGACTGGATTTGAATTCCTGGGCTCAAGTGATCCCCCTGCCTCAGCCTCCCAAGCAGCTGGGACAAAAGGTACATACCACTGTGCCTGGCTAAAATCTCCTTATTTAAAACTACAGAATATTCTTCATCAACCAACTAGAAAGTTCTTTTCTCTTTCCACATAGTAACCAACCAGTCATCCTACTGTCAAAACCCCAAATCAAAACGTTAGCATCCCCTCTGGCTTGCCCAATTCCGATCTCAAGTACCCAAGATTTAAGTAGATAGTGCAGATATCTGATACAAGCTGCTGGGGTTTGAAGTCAAATTCGCTGAAGTCCTTGACTTTTAAGGCACCCATCTTGGGGCCAACCAGGTGCTGCAGGAAGTAGTTCAGCATGGAAATGATGCGCTCAGCCAGGAAGGGATGCACAAAAAGTGATTTGATCTCTGGAAAAGAAGTTGAAGTCTCTGAAAACTTAATTAATTAGCAATTTTTTACTTATTATGCCTGGTTTATTTGGATATTTCTTGGAATTACTATTTTATTTTTCAAAAATTTTGAGAACTACTTTTAAAAAATTAAGTAATGTACTATCATTGTAGAAAATATTGACAAGCAAAACCCAAAACACATCAACCCCCCTCAAACCACACAAACTACTACTCAGAGGTAAACATTAATGTTATATATTCTCCTAGCTTTTCTGTCCATAGTCACAGCCATAAATTTTTAAAATAAAAATGATTATCATATTGTACATAAATCTCTAACTCACTGTTTTCAGTACTATATCACAAAAATCTTGTCCTTTTAGTAAGTATATGTCTCTGCTGTCCAACATTAGGTAGCCATAGGCTATTTAAGTTAATTAAAATAAAATTAAAAAAAAATTCAGTTCCTCAGTCATACTAGCCGCATTTCAAGTTTTTAACAGCCACATGTGGCTAGATATGTAGTACTGGACAGCTCAGATTTATAGAACATTTCTATCATCACAGAAAGTTCTATAGAATAGGGATGATTGACATCATTTTTATGGCTGCATAGTTTTCCAGTTGTGATTGCACCATAAGTTATTTGTTTAACCTGTCTTTACTGGTGGGAATCTGGACCACTTTCAATTTTTTTCTATTACAAATGCTGCACTTATTGATAAGCTTCATTGTGTATACATCTTATAGACTCATTTCTTTTTGTTTTTTTTTTTTTTTTTGAGTTGGAGTCTCACTCTGTCACCCAGACTGGAGTGTAGTGGCACGCTTCCGGCCACCGCAGCCTTGACCTGCTGGGCTCTGGCGATCCTTCCACCTCAGTCTTCCAAGTAGCTAGAACTATAGGCACACGCTACCACACCCGGCTAATTTTTTGATTTATTATAGAGGTGAGGTCTTGTTAAGTTGCCCAGGTGGGTCTTGAACCCGTGAGCTCAGACAATTCACTCACCTCGGCCTCCCAAAGCGTGAGATTACAGGCTGAGCCACCGAGTCCGGCCTGACTCATTTCTTCATAACAGATTTGTAAAGAACTGCTTGCTAAATCATAGGGCACGAATTCCAAAATTTTTAAAAAAATTAATACATGCCAAATTTAGCAAGTTACGTAGTACAAATAATGCTTGCTTAGTACTGTTAGTTCTTGAGTTTTCAATTTAGTAATTATCTATTGACTTTACTATAGATGAGGATTTAGCTCTCACTTTCCCTTTTTCCCCAGTACAAATGCCCTCAATATATAGTCAAATTTTTGGTTAAACAATTTGGGGTTTATTCTATTAAAATCATGTAAATATTGGCCAGGCACAGTGGCTCACACCTGTAATCCCAACACTTAATGAAGTTGAGATAGGAGGATTGCTTGAGACCAGGATTTCAAGACCAGCCTGGGCAACACAATGAGACCCTGTCTCTATTTTTTTTTTTTTTTTTTAAATTTTAAAATTAAAAAAAAAAATTTTTTTTTAAGTAGAGACAAGGTCTCGCCAACTTGCCCGGGTGGGTCTCGAACCTGCGGGCTCAGGCAATCCACTTGCATTGGCCTCCCAAAGTGCTGGGATTACAGGCTGAGCCACCGAGCCCGGTCTACAGTCTCTACTTTAAAAAAAAAAAAACAACATATAAATATCATTCACAGCAGAGCTATGTACTATCCTAATGATTATAGTTCTGTTTTAATATAACTTTTTGCTTTTTTATTTGCTTATTTTCAGAGTACCTCTTTCTAAATACCTTCCAAACTCTTCACTGGAATTAAAAACTCTCAATAGTGTCACTTCTAGCTGCTCATTTACTGTTCAGAAATTCTGGGTTTCCATCCTTCACTCCACCTGAACTGCTTGCTCTGTAGGACCGTATAGTGGCCAGACAAGCTCTTTTCATCATCATCATCATCATCATCATCCTTGGAACCTCCTCTGCTTTTCCCTTGTGTTGAATTTCACCTTCCTCTTCCTGGATTTATTTTCCCTTGAAAATGTACCTCAGCTTTAAATGTCACTGTTGAAACATTCAAACCTATTTTGACGCTTAAACCACGGTACCCTGACTTTTCTCAGGGATGTTTTAGGATCTTCTTTTAATTATGATTTCCTGAAATTTCATAATTATATACCTTATTGTATACAGGGCACTTGGTAAGCCCTTTCAATTTACAGACTATCTTTGAGTCTTGGGAACTTTTTTTTTTTTTTTTTGAGTTGGAGTCTCACTCTGTCACTCAGACTGGAGTGCAGTGGTCGCTCCCGGCCACCGCAGCCTCGACCTGCTGGGCTCCGGCGATCCTTCCACCTCAGCCTTCTGAGTAGCTGGAATTACAGGCCCGCGCTACCATGCCCGGCTGATTTTTTGATCTATTGTAGAGATGAGGTCTTGCTGCCCAGGCGGGTCTCGAACTCGCGGGCTCAGGCAATCCACTCACTCAGCCTCCCAAAGGTGCAGAATTACAGGCTGAGCCACCGAGCTCGGCGGGAACTTTTTTGTATCATTTCTTTGATAATTTTCTCCCCTCTATTTTTCTCTTTTGAGACTTCCTAGATCCATCCTTTATCCTTTCTCTTCTAATTTCCATCTCTTTTTCCTTCTGTTCTACTTTCATGGAAGAGTTCTTTGAATTTATGTTCTAACCCTTTTATTGAATATTTAAAATTACTGAAGTAAAATTTTCAGTATCTAAGAGCTCTTCCTTTTTATTGCTTGTTTGTTCTTATTTTTTGGCTGCTGTATCTTCTCTTATTCCTCTGAGATTATAAAGGGTTTTTTTAAAGCTTAAAAAAAGTTTTCATGTATTAACTGTATTATTTCACATTAGAAGATTTTCTCAAATTTCTGGTGACCAAATAATCGTTAGTTGTCATATCATATTTAACTGAGACACTAAAAATGATCATTTCAATATATAATCAATATAAAAATTACTGAGCTACTTCATATTCCTTTTTATGCTAAGTCTTGCAGTGTGTTATTTTCTACTTATAGCACATCTCATTGCTCTACATACTTGCCAGTGGAAGGGGGGAATATATATATACTTATAGCACATTTCAATTTAGACTAGCCATATGTGGCAAGTGGCTACCGAATTGAACAGTATAGCTACAGAGGGAATAGAGACAAACATCGTTGCCAGATTGACCACATCTAACCAGGATTCAAGCATATTTTTTAGATTAACATACACGTATCTATACATGTGTGTGTGCATGGACACACATATATTTATATGGCTAACTTGTCCTTAAGAGAGATTTTTACCAACTTAGGTTTTCTGGCAGCTGTGTGAAGGGGACCATTTCCTCATTCCCATGTTAACAATGGGCATTGCTATTTTGTTGAAGTTTCTCAAGTGATTCGTTTCCCCCACAGATGTGGTGGATACTGGCACCAGAGTCTGAATTCTTAATGTCAGCTGGGCTGATCCCTCAAGTGAAGCAGATCTTGGTCATGACATTTTTTGGGAAAAGCAGTGCTTCGTGTCCTTACCTGATGTTAGAAAGGCAAGGGTACCGATTGTTTCATTGGACATGATGTTATGGAAACGTGCCAGCTGTCCAAACATCTGGAGGCCAGCCTCCTTTTCTCGGCGGGCTTCTGGAGTCAGACTATCCCATTCACCTCGGTCCTTCTCAATCTGCTGAATCTTTATCTTGCTCAAATACTTCAGAAACCAGAGGTGGGATATATCAGAGAAGAAAGGGCAGTTGAAGGGACATGACATTTAAGAGGTCCTATTCAAAATCCAGCCAACTAAGGTGGGAACACCAGATACCATGTAAGAGACATGTATTTCTCAGTACAGGGCTGAAACTCAAAAATAACTTGGAAAAAAAGAATTGTGGCTTCATATAGATTTACTGCAGCTTGGGTAGATTCACAGGTAATTTCCCTAGAAATAGTATAGTACTGTGAAATAGAAAGGAGGATTAATAGTATAATATATAATTATACTAGGCTATAGTGAAACCCAGGCTATAGTGAAAAAAGGATGATTCCTTCATGAAAGATGCAAACAAACAACCCAAAAAAACTGCTTACAAAAAATCAAAGCTCTGCTAAATATGCAAGATGTGTGGAAAGAGAACCATAATTACTTAAAACTCCCTACCTCTCATCATCCTTGCTGTGGCAGCAAACAACTTGTTAAAGTACAGCATCATGGAAATATCATGTTTCATTCTTTGTGTCACATGGCTCTTGTTTAAAAGGATCTGCTTATAACAGGACCTGTTCTCATTTTCAAAGAAAACCTGTCTTGGATCTTAAAGTGTAGGACACAAAAAGCAGATCAAACCTGTCTCACAAATCAAATGCAAGTTACTTAGAGGATTGCTAATCAAGAAGAGGAGCTTGTAACTGTTTGGCAGGCTACCCTCAGATTTACCTGCTTTGTCTCCCTTTAGGTCCATGCCCTATATATCACACACCCATTGTAGGGGAGGGAAGTTCCGCTCTATGGGCAGTTAAGTTTTTATAGGCAGAATAAGCAGTTCCATAAGGGAAGTTAAAACAATGATACACGAAGGAAGGAGCTGAAGCACCCAGATGTATTTTACACTTTGTGAAACCGTTTCACAATATAGCCAAGGATTTAGGAGATGGTGGACAGATGGAGTATTGATGACTTGAAACCTTCATATGAAAAAGTAAACCAAACCAGATATTTTTTTAATGTAGTGATATGAAAATCAGAATTGTTAGGAAAGTGGATTAAAAAACATTGTCTTAGTGAGTCACTTTTCTGACGTGTTAGGATGAAAGGTTGAAAGTCACTGATCAAAAGCAAGGTCCTCTTCTTTCTGTTGTTCTGTGAACTACTTCTGCCAGTGCACCTTAATTTGGCTTCATCATGCCATCTTTTCAATTCTATGCCAAAGTATTCATCTTAGCCTATGAAACTAAAATGACCCATGATCTTGGTCTCTAATGGAATAACAACCTAGAAAGCTCTATAATGACAAGCGTGGAGGTATATTACTGATCACAAAATTTTGGTGTTCAAGACTGGCATAAGGATTGTGTTATTATGGTAAAAGGTAAACAATATGGCAAAATATATGTACTAATGATGATTTGGGGCAGTTAATTTTTTTTTTTTTTACCTGTATGGCTTCATCCAAAAGGAAGATGGCATCATTCATTAGCAGGTTAAGAAAGCGGAGGAAAAGTGGGGGATTCATGGCTTCTAAATTCTTAGAGGCATAGTCAGCCAAATCCTGTAAGTTCCAGCCCAAGAGAAAACCATTTTAGTACTGAATCACACTTGCTGAAGCTTATAGAAAGCAACTGGTTTCACCAAAAACTCTCTCACCTTAATGCTTTCCCGATAGGTATCTGTGCCCCACATGTATCTTAGAATGGGATACATGGGGCGGCGGTAATTAAACTTCTGTTCAAATTGATGGGGGTCTCCTGGAGTAAGGTAAGAGCAAAATATCAGCAAAGGTGGCACTAGAAGGGAAACAGTAAGAGCTTATGTCTATGTGTAGTCATGTTGTTTTATTTTGAATATGTCAAGGCCCCTGGCAAAATCTGTCCTGGGAATTTCTAAAAGCCTAGAGTTGTGACCAAGTATTTGCTCATTTTCTTACTGACAGAGCAAGAGGGAGAATGATATAAAGGATACTTTACCCAGCAAGAGATTAAGGGTCAAGCTATAAAATAAAAGCTAGGGGAAACAAATGCTTCCACATCTAAACATGGAGTACTTATTAGAGTCTGACTGAGCCCTCAGGGCTGGCCATTGTGGCAGTGAAAGCCATGTGCAGAATGGGACAGTAAGTAATTCCCACATTCCTCATAGACAATATCCCAACAGTGTAGCAAATTGGTTCTTGATTACTCTGAAAAATCAGGTCAGGAATTAAAAATTTGAGGCTCAGACCGCTTCTGAAATACCAAGGGTATAACTAGAGCTTTACAGTCTGGGTCATATAATGAAGGAAGAGTGTAAGATTTGAAGTCAAGGGCTGGATGTGGTGGCTCATGCTTGTAATCCCAGCACTTTGAGAGGCCAAGGCAGGAGGACTGTTTGAGACCAAGAGTTTGAGATCAGCCTAGGCAACATAGTGAGACCCTGTCTCTACAAATCAATAAAAAAAATTAGCTGGGTGTGGTAGTACCCACCTGTAGTCCCAGCTACTTGGGAGGCTGAGGTGAAAGGATTGCCTGAGCCCAAGAAGTCAAGGTTATTGTGAGCCGTGATGGTGCTGCAGCACTCTAGCCTGGGTGACAGAGTGAGACTCTGAATCAAAAAAAAAAAAAAAAAAGAACAGAAAATAAAAATAAAAAGAAAAGATTCGAAGTCAGAAGACCTAGGTTTTTTCTTTATTTTTTTTAGAGATCAGGTCTCACTATGTTCCCAGGCTAATCTCAAACTCTTGGTCTCAAGTGATACTCCTGCTTTGGCCTCCCAAAGTGCTGGGATTACAGGTGTGAGCCACCACACCTGGTATAGATCTAGGTTTTCATCCTGGCTCTGCTTAATGCAAGTCTCTTAACCTTTTTCAATGTCCACTTCCTCAGAAACAAAACAGAAACTGTACTGCATTACAACACTTGGTTATATGGTCACATAATGAGGTAATTGCAGTGATTTATTATACAACTTCTTATGTATTATAAAGACTTACAGGCACTGTTTCATTTAATCATCACTTTGATCCATTTTATTTTATTTTTTTTATATATTTTTGAGTAGGAGTCTCACTCTGTTGCCCAGGCTGGAGTGCAGTGGCATACTCACGGCCACTGCAGCCTTGACAAACTTGGCTCAGGTGACCCTTCACTCAGCCATACAAGTAGCTGGAACCACAGGCACCAACCACCACATCTGGTTAATTTTTTTTTTTTGAGTGGAGTCTCACTCTGTCACCCAGGATGGAGCACAGTGGCATGCTCATGGCCACCGCAGCCTCAATCTATTGGGCTTAGGTGATCCTTCTGCCTCAGCCTTCCAAGTAGCTGGAACTATAGGCATGTGCCACCATGCTCAGCCAATCTTTTGATTCATTGTAGAGATGAGGTCTCACCAACTTGCCCAGGCTGGTCTTGAACCCCTAGACATAGGCAATCCTCTCGCCTCTGCCTCCCAAAGTTCTGGGATTACAGGTGTGGGCCACTGCACCTGGCTCACTCTAACCCATTTTATAGATGAGGAGACTAAGGCTCAGAGGTGAGCCAGTAATAAAGCCAGAATCCAAACATAGAAAGGCAGCCAGTAATATGTTAAATACCTCTTTAAAAATGTTAGTTGTATTTATCATTGGGTGGTAGGACATTCCCCTTAATAAAAGGTCTTTAAAAACTGCTTACCATATCTTGTTTACTGGTTGAAATAGGGTACCGTTTAATCAAACACAGAGGGAATGTTGCCTGTCAGTAGTCTTAATCTAGTAGAGTGTTAGAGACTTAAGTTTTACTCAGATAGATTAATTTGAGTATGATTTGATTAAGCAATATAATAAAGTTGATAAGAGTATGCAGATTTTTTTTTAGGTGAGACAGACTTGGTCCTACCACTTATTAATTTGTATGACATGAACAAATAATTTACTCTTTTGAGCACCATGTCTTCAAATGTAAAACAGGAATAATTTAAGTGAAACTTTTCAGATGGTGACAAATTAATAGGAAAATGTAAAAAAGCACTCAGTATCAACTTGGCCTGAACATTTCTCTGACGTCCAAACACTGGTCAAGTTATGAAACTCCACTGGTATCAGCTTCTTCATGACTGCTTTACCTGTAAACTCAATGTCCACAAAAACTTTGATTAGAGCTTCTGCAAGTTGGGGAGCATATGAAAAGTTGCAGAACACACGTTTCCGGTGGAACACACTGGACACCAAAGGATTTGGAGTCTGATCCAAGTGGGGCATCACTGCTTCTAACACCTCAGCTAGTTTGGCCCTGAGGTGGGGATTCTTCATTCTGCAAAGTGGGCACAAAGCAAGATGGGCAGTTAAGCTTAGCTCCAAATTTATGACTATCTTCTCCACATGAGAAGTCAAAACCAGTCTATACCACCATTATACGAAAAAACAGGATCCACTTCTGCAGTTTTAAGTTTGTCAGTTTCTAGATGGGGTAACACAAGGTACATCATTTAACACTTGAAATGACAGTTTACCAAGTATGAGAGTGAGTACTTGTTTTTCTTTAATGCTTAGTCATTCTGTTTACTCCTCTACAATAATGCATTATTTACTGCTTACTCTTCTCTGCCAATTACATCTGGGATAAACTTGCTATTCCAAATTTTCTGAGGGTAAAGAGTAAGATATAATTATGCTACATTATCCACAACACATACAGTTTGTGCCTAAATAATATTTGTTGACTTATAACTTCTCATTAGGTATGCTCAGCTCAGTGAAAAATCGACTTCTCTCTACTTATCAATCATATGGCTCAGGTAATTGTGGATCATTTTCTTCATTGTGTAGCAAATCTTCACTTTAGTACAATGAGTTTGATTCCTTTAGCCCACACGTTAAAAAAATTAGGGAAGCAATTCTGCAAGTCACAGTATCTTCCTTTGGAAAGAGGACTAGAAGCTATGGTTGAGAAGACTTTAAATGAGAAATAACACTGACCTAAGTTTACTGCTCATCCAACTCAGAATAGCAAGAGTAAGCTTTGTTATTATGTAATTATTAGAAGATCATTAGCACCTGGCTGCCACTGGTAAGGTTTCTAGCATTATGGTAACTATTTTAACTAGGGACTAGCAGTGAAATCCCCAACATGTATCTTATTTGCAGGTTCAGATTCTCTGTGGGTAAAGTCCTTTGCTTATTATGCCTCTCAACAGCGAGACTTCTGGCTACACATAAGGATGGTCAGGTGATTCATTAATGCTAACATAACTTCGGAAGGCAACCCCTTATGATTCAGGCTTGCTTATTTCTTATTTAGAAGTCTTCGAATGTTTTGCAGCTCTAAACAGTGACAGAAGCAAGCTCTCGGTACTTCACCTTTCTATGCTTCCAGTGAAAATGGTGATAAAGTGAAGGACGTGCTCCAGGGAATCTGCTGATGTCTCTAAGATGTCATCGGCAAAGCGGCGAAGAAAAATGAGAAAATCACCCAGGTTATCTGCAAAAAATTCTAAAGAAGAAAATATTCAGTGGAATTAGCCAAACACCTGCTTATCTATACTAAGTAATATTTAAATTCCTCCCTTTCACCCTACTTAAGAGGATCTAAAAAAAACCAAATGTTTTGTTGGTGCTTAAGATGGTGGTAAGTTAATAAATACAGAATCTCCTTTAAGGTAAGCCAATTTTAATTATTATCCAAGTAAGTATATAAATAGTAATGACACAAAATATTAACACACTAGTATCCAAATACATATTTTTTTACTCAAGGTTAACTGTGATTTAAACAACCAGATGACTGGTTGACTCCTTAATAAAGACTAATGCATCAGATGACTGTGGTAGTCAGTCTCCAGGATGGTCTTCCAATGATTCTTGCCTCCTGGTATTCATGTTCTTGTGTAGTCCCCACTCCTATATTCTTTCAGGGTAGAAGATACACCCTGAGCCATCTAGCAGAATGATGGTATGTCATTCTCAAAATTAGGTTATAAAAGCTTACAGCTTCCATTTTGATCACTTGCTCTGGGGGAAGCTGGCTACCACATCATGAGTATACTAAGGAGACATACATGTGGCCTGGA
Source organism: Carlito syrichta (assembly GCF_000164805.1). Lineage (NCBI taxonomy): Eukaryota > Metazoa > Chordata > Mammalia > Primates > Tarsiidae > Carlito > Carlito syrichta. Next base: position 60,209 of record NW_007007422.1, read on the forward strand.
AAAGAAGCTGTTGGCCAACAGCAAGAGCAGCTGAAGCCTGCCAACAACTACATGACTAGGCTTGTAAGTAATGCTCCTGCCCTAGCTGAGTCCTCAGAATCTTGATGCCTTGATTGACAGCTTGGCTACAACCTCCTGAGGGACTGAGTCAGAATTGTATAGCTGAGTGCAACTGTATTACTGACCCATGAAAACTGTGAGAACAATGTCTGTAGTTTTAAGCTGCTATATTTTGGGATAATTTGTTACACAGCAACATATGACTAATACAAGTATTGAGAATATATTACATGATTTGATTGACAACACCTGCTGACCCCTCACTGATACTGATATACACACCCACAATTTTCCTTCTGGGTTAACCAACATGAGATAATTTTTTGTTTTCTAAAAAAAGCACAGGGAGAGTCAGATGCATTTATAAGCTGAACAAACAACAACAATGATAGAAACTAACAACTCTGAAAACCCTGACTATATTTAATCCTTTGAAAACTATTTTCAGATATTGTAGCAGTGGGAACACAAGGCTGAGGTAGAAACTGTTAGTTCCCCAGTACTCTGACCAGTAGATATCTACAAATTTGAGTTTTTTCCCCAAAGACAATGAAATGATAACTAGGAAGGGTGTTTTGGAGATTAATCTTCCAAAGTGACCCAGTTAAACCTAGAAGGCTATAAACAGGAAGTTCCCAAGGAAGAGTCTGCTTACCTGGCACATAAGCCAAAGAGCTGTAGCCATCTGGCAAAGGAAAAGTTAGCTCTATTGGCTGTGACCCTTCATTGCCTATGGCCAGTTGAACCAGTAGTACAGCCATGGACACCTGCAAATTTAGGCAGTTTTGTAGCATCTGTGGTTCAGTCATAGCAGTCTTGGTAGAAAGATAGATGGTCATCAGTCGCTCAAACTGCTCACGAAGATTATCAGCAGCAGGGCTAGAACTCTGCTGAGCATCCCGCCAGGCAACCTGCAGCCGATGCAGATTTTGGTTGATTTTTACCATCTGATCATGCAACCTGCCCCCAAGAAAGCAGAAGAGACTGGGTCAGGGAGGCTTATATAGACACAGAAAAACAAATCTCCAATTATTCATTCTAGTATTCTCTGTAAGGATACAGGGAGTTGCAGCTGCAACGACACAGAAGGCATTCACAAAAGTCTCTGACAGGACAGAGGCAGAGTACACAGCACTGGGAAAAAAGTTGTCAAGTTTTCAACATAGTTGAACCTAACTGCAAGTAGTTAGAAACCTTCAGCAAGTAGTTAGCAATCTTCAGCTGAAATGCACAGAAAGGTAGCTTGGTAGAATGGGCTGTTATTATATAAAATAAATAATTATTAGGCAACATGCAAGAAGCCCAGCAGGATAGTTTTACATCACACAAGAGAAAAGATCATACTTTGATGGGATTATATGAATGGCCTTTCTTTGGTCAGTAGAAAACTAAGCTGGTGAAAAGGGTCTCTAGATTAGTAATGACCACATATAAACTAGTAGCCACTTGAGATGCAACCTAAGAGTAGCCTCCTGTTCTGTTGTTCAACATAAAATTATTCTTTACAAAAGGTCAGCCTAATATTTTCTTTCCTTTTTTTTTTTTGAGTTGGAGTCTCACTCTGTCGCTCAGACTGGAGTGCAGTGGTCGCTCCCGGCCACCGCAGCCTCGACCTGCTGGGCTCTGGCGATCCTTCCGCCTCAGCCTTCCAAGTAGCCGGAATTACAGGCATGCGCTACCACACCCGGCTGATTTTTTGATTTATTGTAGAGATGAGGTCTCGCTGCCCAGGCGGGTCTCGAACCCATGGGCTCAGGCAATCCACTCACCTCAGCCTCCCAAAGGCGCGGAATTATAGGCTGAGCCACCAAGCCCGGCTAATATTTTCTATTGAAAGGAAGACCCATAGTTCAAAGTTATGGATAACTATTTCTATGTTTATAGTCCAAAATCATCTCCTTTGGCCCTGTAATAATGTCTACGGCTAGCTAGTCAATACTGGGAAAGTAGAGGATGTGCATTGTTTGTGTTTGAATCTAGATGGTGGAGCAGGTCTCATTTAAAATGTCTATAATGGAGATATAACTCTCTAAAAACATAATTTCATTTTTTCCAGTAATTTCTTGACCAAGCCATTTTGAAAAATGCTATCAATATAAGTATCCTGAGAAGACATTAAAAATTGCTAGCCTTAATACCTCTTCCTATAACTGAATTGCTATTTTCTCCCCTTATTGTCATAATCAGCTAAATCAGAGGAAAAAAGAATGTAGAATGAAGTGCGGTTAGCACAAACCAGAACCAGTTTTTTTTTTTTTTTTTTGAGTTGGAGTCTCACTCTTTCGCCCAGACTGGAGTGCAGTGGCCGCTCCCGGCCACCGCAGCCTCGACCTGCTGGGCTCCGGCGATCCTTCCGCCTCAGCCTTCCGAGTAGCCGGAATTACAGGCGCTCGCTACCACGCCCGGCTAATTTTTTGATTTTATTGTAGAGATGAGGTCTTGCCTGACCAGGCGGGTCTCGAACCCGCGGTCTCAGGCAATCCACTCACCTCAGCCTCCCAAAGGCGCGGGATTACAGGCTGAGCCACTGAGCCCGGCTTCAGAACCAGTTTTGAAAGTCATACTCTAGTTCTCAAATCTTCACATTTCTGGAATCTTATTTATCTTATTTATTTATTTTTTGAGTTGGGCTCTCACTCTGTTGTCAAGGCTGGAGTGCAATGGCATGATAATGGTTCACTGCAGCCTGGACCTCCTGGGATTAGGGTGATCCTTCTGCCTCAGCCTCTTGAGTAGTTGGGACTACAGGCATGTGCCACCATGCCTAGCTAATTATTTTATTTTTTGTAGAGATGAGGTCTTGCTATGTTGCCTAGGCTAGTCTAAAACCCCTGAACTCAAGTGATCCTCCTGCTTCGGCCTCACAAAGTGCTGGTATTACAGGTGTGAGCCAACGTGCCTGGCCAGGATCTTCTTATTTTATATACACTGATTTTTTTGTGGTCCTATTAATCTTATTGAAATAATTTAGAAGCCGGGCTTGGTGGCTCAGTCTGTAATCCCGTGCTTTGGGAGGCTGAGGTGAGTGAATAGCTTGAGCCCGCGGGTTTGAGACCTGCCTGGGCAACTTGGCAAGACCTCATATCTACAATAAATAAAAAATCAGCTGGGCGTGGTAGTGCGTGCCTATAACTCCAGCTACTTGGAAGGCTGAGGCGGAAGGATCGCCGGAGTTCAGCAGGTCGAGGTTGCAGTGGCCGGGAGTGGCCACTGCACTCCAGTCTGGGTGACAGAGTGAGACTCCAACTCAAAAAAAAAAAAAGAAGTAATTTAGAAATATTTTCTTAATTTTTGCTCATTTTCCCTCACTACAGAGTAGAGCTTGGTCTTTTTTCTTTGGGAGTAGTAAGTAATGAAAATTCACCGGGTGTGGTGGCTCACACCTATAATCCCAATACTTTGGAAGTGGGAGAGAGGACTGCCTAAGCCCAGGGGTTCAAGACCAGCCTGGGCAACTTGGCAAGACCTCGTCTCTACAATAAATAAAAAAATTAGCCGGGCTCAGTGGCTCAGCCTGTAATCCCGCGCCTTTGGGAGGCTGAGGTGAGTGGATTGTCTGAGCCCGCGGGTTCGAGACCCGCCTGGGCAGGTGAGACCTCATCTCTTCAATAAAATCAAAAAATTAGCCGGGCGTGGTAGCGCGCGCCTGTCATTCCGGCTACTCGGAAGGCTGAGGCGGAAGGATCGCCGGCCCAGAAGGTCGAGGCTGCAGTGGCCGGGAGCGGCCACTGCACTCCAGTCTGGGTGACAGAGTGAGACTCCAACTCAAAAAAAAAAAACAAAATTAGGCTGGCTCAGTGGCTCAGCCTGTAATCTCAGTACTTTCGGAGGCCGAGGTGAGTGAATTGTCTGAGCCCGTGAGTTTGAGACCAGTCCGGGCAACTTGGCAAGACCTCATGCCTACAATAAATAAAAATTAGCTGGGTGTGGTAGAGTATGGCTGTAGTTCCAGCTACTTGGAAGACTGAGGCGGAAGGATCACCAGAGCCCAGCAGGTTGACAATGGGGTGGCCACGGGTGTGCCACTGCACTCAGCCTGGGTGACGGAGTGAGACTCCAACTAAAAAAAAAAAAAAAAAAAAAAAATTAGCCGGGCATGGTGGCCTGTAATCCCAGCACTTTAGGAGATGGAGGAGAGAGGACTGCCAGAGCCCAAAGGTTTGACACTAGCCTAGGCAACTTGGCAAGATCTTGTTTCTACATTAAATCCAAAAATTAGTTGGGTGTGTAGGCACGTGCCTGTAGTCCTAGCTACTTGGTAGAAGGATTGCCTCACCCAGCAGGTCAAGGCTGTAGTAGCTGTGACTATGTCACTGCACTGCAGCTTGGGTGAGAGAGTGAGACTTTGACTCAAAAAATAAAAAGAAAAAAATTAAGAGTAGAAAGTGAAAAGTAAAATAAAAACAATTCCACTTTTCCAGATGACAATTGGAAGATAGTGATTTAAACAATAGTAAATATAAAGAAAAATACTATTATATCTTTAATTTTAAAGTTAATGACCAAAAGTTAAAAACAAACAAATTTAAGTAATCTAGACAAAGCACATTCATGGAAACACAAGTAAATTCATACATACTCTTTTCCTACTAGATACTAATGTGAGTCTTTAGAATAAAGTGAGATTATGGCTCTAAGACTCACTTTCAACTTTTCAGTTCTCAACACAAGTAAATAGTTTATTCCTAATGACATTAGAGGAGTTACCTGTGAAATCCCAAGTACAAGGTGTACTCTGTCAGGGCAAGATTTTCTGTTACAAGATTGTAGTTCTGGGGAAACTTTGGCTCCTGCACAGCTGGGATCAAACAGGTTTCTTTGTCCAAACCTCAAAGAAGTTAAAAGGAACAGTAAATGGCTTGCCATAGACATCTATCTTGGTCTTCAGTCTTCCCTTACACCCGTTCAACTTCCATATTGTTAGCAGTGACATCCTCTTAAAAAAACAGATTTTTGTCACATTACTTCCTTGTCTAAAAACATCTTTTGGCTTCTGGCTAAAGTTACATAGTTAAATCTCTTTCCCTTTACCATGAAATCACCAAAAATTAAAAGGAGTGAAAATACTGTAGATTCTTTTCAAGTGATAGGTAACGGATCATTTCTTATTTATTCTGTGCTTTTTCTGTATTTAGGAGTATTTGTTTTTGAGCAGGTATTACATAGAAGAGTTATATAACTGGAATGAAATATGCCAAAATTAAGAGTGATTCACTTTGAGCGGTCGGATTATGAGTCATTTATTTTCTTCTTTTCACTTCTCTGTGTTGTTCAAATTTTCTCCAATCCAGTCTAACTGTCTTTCTCCCCAGACTGATTTTCTCTATTTCCCACTTCCCCATCTTTGCTCTAGCCACAATGAACTTCTTACTACCCCTGTCAACACTTTCCACAGTTTTACACCTTTATACTTGCTATTACCTCTGTATAAAGGAACTCTCTTACTCCTTTGCCTGGGTAAAACCCAACTTGCAAGATTCAGTGATGAAGATCTCTATGACTTCTGGGGAATTATTTACTCCCTCCTCTGCTCCCACAGCATAGCCCTATATCATATTAGAATTATCTGTTAATATATCTGCCCTCTTCTGGAGCCTCTGGGTCAAAAAGGACAGGAACTGTGCTTAGTTCATTTTTATAAAGAATGAATGAATGAATGAATACTCAAGGCTGCTAAACCCAGAGAGTAGGTCACGCTAAAGCACAAAATTTAAAAGCTACTAGCTATTTTAAAGTTTATTTTTAATAAATTCTACACAGTTCTTTTCTGGCTCATCTTTTTTTGAGAAAGAGACTCTTTGTGAAAAAGGATAAGGGAGTGAATGCCTTCAATATTTTACACCACACACACACACACACACACACACACAGTTTTGAGAAGTAAGGGAGTGAATGTCTTCAATATTTTACACCACACACACACACACACACACACACACACAGTTTTGAGAAGTAAGGGAGTGAATGTCTTCAATATTTTACAACACACACACACACACACACACACACACACACACACACACACACACAGTTTTGAGAAGTCTGGTTCCTCCCTACCTCTCATGTGTACATTTTTAATTTTTCGTTCTTCATCATTCAACTCCTTCATGGCACAGTAAGTAGGATTAAAGGTGAGGAGCCGAGAGGATCTGGGTTTGCAAAACGGCTGGCATAGCTTCAGGAGAGCGGCACCCAGATTTAGAAAGAAGGCATCCGAGGCATACATTTGGAAGAAGATTTCTGGCATCTGATTGGCCCAAATCTTGGTGCGGCCTGCATTTGCATGCAAACAGTTTCCAAGCCAGGACAAGATACAGTGTTTGGTTTCTGGAGAGAGCTGGAGTAAGTTCTTCAGCATCTGGTAGATCTTTTCATGGAACTGAGCCATGAACTGTTTAACCAGAAAACACAACCACAGAACATTCCAGTTTCACAAGCCTAACATTTTTTTACTCCCAAACTTTAGCAAATGGCAGTTTCTAAAAATATGCTAATCATAATCTTTCCCCTCAATCTCCCTGTGCCATCCCCCAGTTCTGATTTTAAGACATATTTCTGGGCATGTTTGAGAGATTTTCTGATCAGCTGCCAAACTACAGTCAGCATTACATTATTTTAGAGCATAGGTTGGTAAACATTTCTGCAAAGGGCTAGATGATAGGTATTTCTGACGCTGCTTGCCATATAGCCTCTGTAGCAACTATTCAACTCTACCACGATAGCATGACACCAACCTATAAACAATACATATACTAATGTGCAAGACTGTGTTCAATATAACTTTACTTACAAAAACAAGTGGCAGGCCAGATTTGGCCACTGCTGTAGCTTGCAATCCCCTACTTTAGAGAAATGTAATGATTAAATGGCGAATAGAAGACTTAAGCTATCCCCAAATCAATACTTAAATGCCTCGTGTTGGCTAGACCTCGACTATAATTTATGTGAAGAAGCCCAACTAGAGAGGACATAGGTGAAGAGAGGAAAAGAAAAAAAAAATTGGGTTTATAAACTGGAGTTCAGTCAAAAGATTTATGAGCTAAAGTTATAAAAAGAAGTTCAGCGAGAAAAAACAAGAGTTGAGGGGAAATAGTGCCACAGCAAAGGGCAAAGAGTGGCAGTAGCTTATTCTTACTCCATACGAAGGTTTATCATCTGCTCTTAGCACATGCTAAAAAGAGGGCAATTTCTTTATAGGATTATGGTAAAAGCCAAGCAGATCAGTTTGCTTTCCCAAAGAGGCTCAAGTAATCTTATCTGTATCTGCTTCCTGAGGAAACTATTTAATCTAAGATCAGGACTAGGATATCCCAGTAAACAGTTCCACCTGATGGATGTTGGCCTCCTGTACTTTGATCTCCTGGGGACTGGAACGAGATGGATTCAGAAAGTAGCCATGATTTTCTACAACACCCGGAGTCTTTAATAAGCAGGAGATATTCAGAATTACTCCCAGCAAGGTCTTCTGGTATAATTGCCCATTGCTAGGGTCTTTGGGTTGAATGTATTCTACAAAAACCTATAAGAGAAGATAAATCCTACTTATTCATCTGTATGGTAAGACAAGGTGATGGGGTAAGAGAGCTTCAAAGAGTTAAGTCTATACAACAACCAATCTTTTTCAATCTTTTCTACAGGTAAAAGATTGAAGGATAGTATTTGAAGGATAGGGAAACATAAAAGTATTACATTGCCAGCTCAACTGAATATATGTTACCACACCATATTTCAGACCTACCTTTGCCATATCCTTTTGCCTAGTGAAATAGAGAAGAATATCCAGATATGCATACAACAGGATCTGGCAGAGCTCTAGATCTTTTATTCGGCCCAATAAAATATCAAACACTGGAATCATGACTTCCGGAAATGTTCGAACCTCCTCATCCAATATCAAGGCTTCAATGACCTCTTCCAGAAACTCAGTTATATCTTCAAAATCTTACAGAAGACAAATGAGAAAGAAGGCCACAAGAATATTTATATGCCTTTACAAAGTAGCTCTTTACTTTTTTTTTTTTTTGAGTAGAAGTCTCACTCTGTCACCCAGGCTGGAGTGCAGTGGCATGCTCACAGCCATCGCAGTCCAGCCTCGACCTGCTGGGCTCAGGCGATTCTTCTACTTCAGCCTTCCAAGTAGCTGAAACTATACGTGTGCACCATCAGGCCTGGCTAATTTTTTTATTTATTTATTGTAGAGATGAGGTCTCATCAAGTTGCCCAGACTGGTCACGAACCCCTGGGCTCAGGCAATCCTCTCAACTGGGCCTCCCAAAGTGCTGGGATTATCTGGCTTGAGCCACCTCGCCCAGCCTATGACTTGGAGACTTTCTAATGCAATTAGTGAAATTTTAAATTTTAAATTCAAAATGTAAATGCTCACAGATCTGCTTATATACTCACGGGCTCCTTGGATGGCTTCCAACATCAAATCTACCAGTTGCTCATGAATGTTTTGGTCAACATAGATCTCCGGGGTGAGGAGAACTGTTCGGGCATTTGACACAGTGAGGTTCCTGCACTGCACTGCAAAAGGTAGCAGGTTCTCTGGAACTTTGGTAATCTGCAAACAGCATGAAGAAGAGAGAGAAGAATCTAATTCTCTAACCTGGAACAAGGCTAAACACAGTGAGTAGAATGAAAGACATTGTGCCCCCAAATAATATTGGTCTCCTATAGATGCACAAAAAATCATGAGATTCATTCTTGGCTTAAGGAATCACTTACCTATTAAAATTCCAATCCTGAAGTGTCAGACTTAGACTACTCTAATATTTATACCTCAGTGGAAAAGAATTTATGAGATCTTTTTATTTTTATTTTTTTTATTTTTTGAGTTGGAGTCTCACTCGGTCGCCCAGACTGGAGTGCAGTGGCCGCTCCCGGCCACCGCAGCCTCAACCTGCTGGGCTCCGGCAATCCTTCCACCTCAGCCTTCCGAGTAGCCGGAATTACAGGCATGTACTACCACACCCAGCTGATTTTTTTATTTATTGTAGAGATGAGGTCTCGCTGCCCAGGCGGGTCTTGAACCTGCGGGCTCAGGCAATCCACTCACCTCAGCCTCCCAAAGGCGCGGGATTACAGGCTGAGCCACTGAGCCCGGCTATGAGATCTTTTTAAAGGTTGTAATTTCTAAAGAGGATTTTAGAGAGAATAGGAGATACAGGTTAATTGGGGAAAGAGGCAGACCCCAGGCCACAGAAAGGAGAGAAGACAAACTAATATAAGGGGAGACCTAAGAAAAAACTGTGGGATTTATTTAATAAAAAATCGTATTTATTCTACACATTTAAACTTCAGTCACCTTCAAAGTACTCTCTGTTTGATGCAATACATCTATCGAGATGCTTTTTCTATTGCTCAATATAGTTTTTGAATATGTCAATTTTGGTGCCTTTTAGTGCTTCTGCTATTTTTGTTTCACCTATTCTACACTGGCAAATGTTTCCCTTTGAGGACTTTTTTCATCCAGGGAAACAAAAAAAGTTGCTCAGGGCGAGGTCAGGTGAACAGAGAGGGTGGGGCACAAGGGTCATGCCATTTTTAGCCAAAAACTCGTGAACATTCAGGGCGGTATGCCAGGTACATTGTCATGGTGGAAGAACCAGTCATCTCTTTGCTATAACTCAGGACATTTCTTCCACAAATCTTGACACAATCTTCTCAAAACTTCCAGATATGCCAGGTATGGTGGCTAACACCTGTAGTCCGAGCACCATGGGAGGCAGAGGCGAGAGGACTGCCTGAGCTCAGGAGTTGTGGCCAGACCTCGTCCCACAATAAATAAAAAAATTAGCTGGGAGTGGTGGTGAGAGCCTATAGTTCCAACTACTTGGAAGGTTGAGGCAGAAGGATTGCCTGAGCCCAGCAGGCTGTGGCTGTAGTGACCACGAGTGTGCCACTGTACTCCAGCCTAGGGAAGAGTGAGATTCTGACTCAAAAAAACCCAAAAAAACTTCTAGATAAAAACATTATTGACCACTTGATCCAGAGGAACAAATTCTGAGTATACTACAAGAGGTTCAACTTTCTTTTTAAGCTGGAGTCTCACTCTGTCACCCAGACTGGAGTGCAGTGGCCGCTTCCGGCCACTGCAGCCTCGACCTGCTGGGGCTCCGGCGATCCTTCTACCTCAGCCTTCCGAGTAGCCGGAATTACAGGCGTGCGCTACCACGCCCGGCTGATTTTTTGATTTATTGTAGAGATGAGGTCTCGCTGCCCAGGCGGGTCTCGAACCCGCGGGCTCAGGCAATCCACTCACTTCAGCCTCCCAAAGGCACGGGATTACAGGCTGAGCCACTGAGCCCGGCTGAGGTCCAACTTTCAAAAGATTAATTCTGAATTTCTTTTGAGTCCCCCTTGTATTGCCTCTGATATCCAGTTCCAGACATACTATGACGTGTGTAAGTTAACATAAAAGACATGGATCCAACTCTGACTCACGTGCTAAAATCATATCCAAGAGGAACAATATAATATTCAATGGGGATTATTCTTTTACCTCTTCCTTGGCTCTTTGGAAGCAGGAGTAAAGGTAACAAAAAATGTGCCTCTCCCCCGCATCTCGATCAGCAGAGAGATTTAACGTCGTAGAAGAAGTCATGTTAATCAAGTGGTTGCCTGGATCTTGAAGTAACAAGCGAGCGAAGATAGCCTATTAAGAAAAACAACCCAAACTACTAAACTATTACAAAATTAATTTTAGAACATTAAGATATAAAAGGTAATTTTGATACAGGTTATTGCAAGAATCACAGACTTGGAAGTGGAGTGAAAGGGGAAAAAAAATGACTTCAGAAAATAGAAAATTATTATATGTATAGTTATCCTAAATCATGCCTTAAGTGTCTCATAAAGCTCTAGCAAAGAGTAAGTATTAAAAGACTATCTGCTGAATGTGTTAAGAGTCAGTAATTAAACTTAAATATGAAATCTACTATTCTGTGTGATTGTTGACCTCACTCAGACTTATATAAAGATCCTTTAAATGTGTAGTTAAAGTTGTCAAGTATCTTCCCTACCAAACTTTTATTCCTTAAATGTTCATCAGGTACCTGTAAGGTACAATGCATTGTTTTGATTTTTACAGTGCTGCGGTTTGAATATCTGCCCCCTCCAAAACTCATGTTGAAACTTGATCTCCAATGTGGTGGTGTGGGGAGGTAGAGCCTAGGGGGAGGGTAATGGGGGGTGAATCCCTTACAGATGGCTTGGTGTTATTCTTGAGGCACTGAGTTGTCACTCTTACAAGACTGGATTCGTTCTCACAGGAATGGATAAGTTCTCTCCATAGTGGGTTGTTACACAGCCAGGATACCCCTCAGGTTTTCCCCTCTTCCCACATGTCTGCTTCCCCTTTGATTTTTCTTTACCATGTTGTGATGTAGCAAGAAAGTCCTTGCCAGAAGCCAAGGCCATGCCCTTAAACTTTTCAGCCTGCAAAATTTCCTGAGCTACATAAACATCTTTTCTTTATTAATTACCATCTGAAGTATTATTTTATAGCAACACAAAATGGACTAAGAAAGGAAATAAAAAAGTGACAAGCCTTGTCCTTAAACACTTGAGTCTAACAAGAAGATACCTAAGAAAGTCACAACATGATATAGAAAGTGACAATTCTTATAAGAGATGCATAGACAGATTACTCTAGGAACTCAGAGGAGGGAGTAACAACTCTTATCTCGCAAGGTTTTGTAAACAAGATGGCATTTTAACCGGTTCTTAGAGGATGGGTAGATTTGGCATGCAGCTATGGTAGGTGAGAAAATTCTAAAGGAGGAATACCACAAACAATGTAAGAAGGACCAAAAAGTCAGAGAACGGTAAGCAGAACTCAGTTGCATGGCTAATTTTTGCTAAGGGCAAACATTAGACACATAAGAATGTCACCTGTTCAACATTGCTCATATCAAGCCAGTCTTGATCTTCCAGCTCTACTGCCATTTCTTCCAAATACACACAACGACTAGGGATGCCATTCCCACTTTTCAAGCTTGGATCACCTGGGAAATGGTTTTAATTTGATAGGTTAAGGATAATGTTTCTGTCTTACACAGACAACTAATTTTGACAGTATTTCTCTTGAACTCCAAAAGTTTAACTTACGTAATACTAGAATGATCCTGATACACAAAGCAACATCTAAAGATTTAAGTCTCCCTCTCCCAAATCACAGAGAATAGGTATTAACATCATGAATAACCTAATGTCATGACATTTAAAGAGTAAACCCAGATATCAGTACTAACTTTGGAGTTTAACCACAGATAAGGTACAGAAGGAAAACACTGTCTGACACCTCTCAGAGCTTCCATCTGAATATTTAGGTTACCTCTGAGAAGTAAATGGCTTTGGCTACCATTCCCATTTCCCTCTCAAGGTAGTAAAGGCAAGTAGCTATATAGCGCAATCAGTATATCAAAATGGAAACAAAAATTAGATCTGTGTCAAAATACCATTTTTGGGTCACACCAAAGCTTCACTGAAATAGAAACCCTGTATTCCAGGGAGTAAAATGAGTGTGTCTATATGATTCTAAGAACAAATCTCTAGTCCAAGCTCAAGTAGGAAGGGTAGAATAATGAATAGATTGGCCACAAGTCTATAACTCACTGTTGTCCAGAGTAATGAGGAAGATCCTTTGGATCATGTGATTGATGTTGAGCTGTTCACATATTTCCTGCTGTGATCGGAATGAGCGGCTAATCTCAGCCACAGAGTAATCAAATTCATCCAGGCTCTCTGACACACTATTATCCGAGTCATCTGGGCTAGCTGGGAGTTCATCTGCCAGAAAATAGAAACTGTTACACCCATTTCTTTAAGACAGAATTGAGCATACTCCCTAAAATAATAAACATAACCAAGAATTTTGGATATGAAACAGATTAATCATTTAATTAGTGAACATCTCAAATCAGAGAACTATAGGGTTTTGAAATCCCTGGCTAGAAATCTTACATTTTACAGAGCAAAGTTTTATTTCTACCCATAATTATACTTCATACTGCCCCAAACAGCAACATTACCTTCCTTATACAATCCTAGTGAACAAAGAATTGCCTAGTAAGTCAAAATGCCTTTCATTATTTTAAATGTATGCTTTTTTTCTGATTTTAAGAGACCACATTTAATAATTACAAACTATGCTGGAAAATATAGTGTAGAAAGTCTTCTCTGAACCAAATCCCTAAAGACAACCACTTAGCTTACAGCGTTCCAGATTTTTTCTCTATTCCAGTGCTAATGTTCATTACTATGATATTTATTTATTTATTTTTGAGCCAGTCTCACTCTGTTGCCCAGGCTGGAGTGCAGTGGCATCCTCACAGCCACGGCAGTCTTGACCTGCTGGGCTCAGGAGATCCTTCCCCCTCAACCTTTCAAGCAGCTGGAACTACAGGCATGCACCACCATGCCTGGCTAATTTTTTGATTTGTTGTAGAGATTAGGTCGTCAAGTTGCCCAGGCTGGTCTCAAACCTGTTCACTCAGGCAATCCTCTCACCTTGACCTCTCAAAGTGCTGGGATTACAGGCGTGAACCACCATGCCGGCCATATTTATTTATTTTTAAAATGGGATCATACTATACATAATGCTTTTTCAGTTGACCTTTTAACTAAGTCAGCACAAATACCTTTCCCTGTAGGCCATTGAGAGGTCTGCCTCATTCTTTTCAATAGCTGAACTGTATTTCATCTTTTGTATGCACTGTGATTTAGATAGCTACTTCTCAATTGATGAACAATAGTGTTGATTCCAATTTTTTATGATTTTAAATACTGCACTGAATATAACTTAACTCTTTTTGCTCAACTGTATGAGTATTTCTACAGGATAAATTCCTAGAAGCAGAACTGTTGGGTCAAAGAGTTTGAACATTTAAAAAGTTAACACCTAGTCGGGTTCGGTGGCTCAGCCTGTAATCCCGCGCTTTGGGAGGCTGAGGTGAGTGGATTGCCTGAGCCCGCGGGTTCGAGACCTGCCTGGGCAACTTGGCAAGACCTCATCTCTACAATAAATCAAAAAATTAGCTGAGCGTAGTAGCGTGTGCCTGTAGTTCCAGCTACTTGGAAGGCTGAGGTGGAAGGATCGCCAGAGCCCAGCAGGTCAAGGCTGCGGTGGCCAGGAGCGTGCTACTACACTGCAGTCTGGGTGACAGAGTGAGACTCCAACTCAAAAAAAAAAAAAAAAAAAGTTAACACTTAGTACAAAGTTTCCTTCAGAAAGACTATTCTCATTTATATGCCAACCTAACGTATATGAGAGAGTGCCTGTTTGAATCCTCACAAATTCCTTAGGTAAAAAGTTATTTAATTGCTGTTTTAATTGGCATTTCTCTAATGATTGGTAAGACTGGATTTTTTATTTTATTTATGTATTTATGTATTTATTTATTTTTTGAGTTGGAGTCTCACTCCGTTACCCAGACTGGAGTGCAGTAGCACGCTCCCAGCCACCACAGCCTTGACCCGCTGGGCTCCAGCGATCCTTCTGCCTCAGTTTTCCAAGGAGCTGGAATTACAGGCACGCACTACCACGTCTGGCTAATTTTTTTTATTTATTGTAGAGATGAGGTCTCACCAAGTTGTCCGGGCGGGTCTTGAATCCGCGGGCTCAGGCAATCCACTCACCTTGGCCTCCCAAAGCACTGGGATTACAGGCTGAGCCACTGAGCCTGGCCTAGACTGGATTTTTTAATAATTTGATCATCACACATAAGTTGCCTGTCACATCTTTTCTTCCTTTATTTTCCTCTCTGGTTTGTTACTTTTTCTTACTGACAACATCCCTTTCATTTTTCTTTTTTTGAGTTGGAGTCTCACTCTTGTCGCCCAGGCTGGAGTGCATAGCATGCTCACGACCACCAAACCCTCGACCTGCTGGGCTTAGGCAATCCTTCTGCCTCAGCCTTCCAAGTAGCTAGAACTACAGACACATGCCACCACATCTGGCTAGTTTTTATGATTTATTGTAGAGATGAGGTATCACCAAGTTGCCCAGGCTGGTCTTGAACCTTGCTTCAGCCTCCCAAAGTGCTGGGATTACAGGCTGAGCCACTGCGTCTGGCCCCCTCTAATTTTTTATAAAGCAACTTAACAGAGAGCCTCTCAGAATGGCACTAATGCTGAATGACTATAAAAGTAGTGTTATTCACTATAAGTCATATACAAGTCTATACCTGGTTTTCTCTTGTAACAGAAAGGTTACTCTGAAAGTCCAGGTAAAACTCCTAGAAGTGAGAGTTGCTTCAGTATGGTTAGTTTGGTAAAAGTGGAGCTCAATATGAGGCCAAAGGTTTTGGCAGAGATTGCTGGTAGAAAACAGGTTGGACCTGGTGGCATGATAAACTCAGTGTAAACAAATTAGGATGCTGAGGTGCCAAAATAGTAACTGAACAGCATGTACTTAACTTGTCCCCACTTGGTGACTGCAATGCTCCCAACTCTAGCAGCCTTATATCTGTCTACAGCCAAAAGGATGCGAGTTCTGTTTCTCAGCTGTTATAAGTTCTCTTCTGAATTTCAATTGTGATAGAAGCTAAGAATGTGTTTAGCAAAATTTCCCTCAACCACATATTCTTAAATTATACCTTCCCATTTCCTTATTTTTCCAATTTTTCATTCTTCTTTCTCTCCAACAATCTCCTAATCCAAGGTTTCACATTCTGAGCCTGTATCACAGAAATGTGGGAGAGATTTCAGGGGCTTATAAAATCACATTAAAAGGTTAGCACTGTGGTGAGCTGTGATTATGCCACTGCACTCTAGCCTGGGTAACAGAATGAGAGACCTAGATTAAAAAAAAAAAATAAAAAGAAAAAGGTCAGCACTGCATTTATTTATCCCTTGCTTCATCCATCACTCTGTCTACCACTTATCTGTCTTGACTTTACTTCCTTTTTATTCAGTCCTAATCAGAAAACAGGCCACAAGTTATGCATCTGAATTTTTTTTGAAATAAACAAAATAAAAGGAAAATGTAAATGTTTCTCTGCTCAAAAGAAAAATATTATTATTCTTTTTGGAGAGTTAAGGGGAGCAATTTCTGATTTGAACGATTGTAAATACCCTCAGAACACTAATACATGATGTTGAGAAACATCATTCTAATTCTTTGAGTCTCTATGTCCTCCTTATAGAAGGAAGCTGGACTTGATCTTAAATTTGGTCCCAGATGAGGAAAACCATTTTCCTGGTTAGTAGATATTCTGATTTTTTCACATTAAGGCTAAGGATTAGATTTTCTCAGAAGTCTGTCTTAACAGCAGAGAGCTATAAAAGAGGCCACTTAGGGAAACAGAAGCACTTTGCTTGAGAGAGCCTCTGAAATGCTTAGCTTAAGAACAAATCTCACTTGCCTACAGGTCAAACAACTTTTAAAATTCTTCCTTTTACATCTGGCTTCCACAGGTGCATGTGACTTGCTTTCCACAACATTTACCACCTCAGTTTCCTATGTAGAAAAAAATTTATTTAAATAACTTTTACTAGATGATTAAAAAAAATTAAACAGATTGATAGCTTTGGGATCATGACTGGCATTTGTTACTATGGAACCACCTGTTATCTGGTCTCTTTTCACACAGAGGAAAAGTTAGGGAGGGAAGGACCCCAAAACAAAAACAACAAAAACAAAAAAACAATTTCTGCCCTAAACAAAGAAACAAAGAGTGGCTTTTGCCCTAAACTTAAATTCCAGTTGCAATTAAGGACTCAAAGAATACTTCATTTAGGAAGACCCCATTCTAGGTCGTCTTATCTGCTGCTATTGGCTCCTTCACTTACCGGATTGTTGCTTCAGCTGCTCTTTTTGAATTGCTGCAAACTGTTTGGCGTCAGCCAGGGAGCCAAAAAGAGCAGCAAAGGGGTTACTTGAGATGTTGTTGTTGTTCTCCTGGTCTGTCATTTCACTTTAAGGTATCCTCCATCCAGACCTAGGGGGAGGGGCTACACAAAGGACAGGCAGTAGACATAGGAGGGCAGATAACACAACAGATGTAATATACCCATAGTTGTTTCTTTTTCCATTTCTCAATACAATACATTTAAAAGACTTTTTGGTCAGGTGTGGTGGCTCACACCTGTAATCTCAGCACTTTGGAAGGTAGAGGCGAGAGGCTTGCCTGCCTAGGGGCTCGAGATCAGTCTGGGAAACTTGATGAGACCTCATCTCTATAATAAATAAAAATTAGCTGGCTGTGGTGGCACACACCTATAGTTCCAGCTACTTGGCAGGCTAAGGCAGAAGGATAGCCCGAGCCCAGCAGATTGAGACTGTGGTAGCCATGATCATACCAGCCTGGGCGACAAAGTGAGACTCTAACTCAAAAAAATAAAAAAAAAAAAACTTTGGTTAAGACTTCCCAATTCCTGTTCTAAAACTCAAGGCATTTTTGGGAAAATGGTTACATACCTACTAACTAGACATGGTGGCCTAACCTGGGGACAGCTAAAACTAAAAAGCCTAAAAAATGTTCACCTGGAATGCATTTATCAGCTAATATGTTTCTATTTGTTATACTTTTAAGAAAATAGGTTAAGTAGAAAAAATTAAAGCCAAAGAGGGAACTAATCTACGAACTGTAACAACAACGTGGCTCTTAAAAAAAAAAAAAGAATTACGGATTTCCCATAAGTCTCTAAGCTGGCAGTCTAGTTCTCATCACTGTGAAGAGGACAAGGTGGCATTTCTATTACTTAGGGCTGGAGATGGAAATTCCTTAACTACATATAAACTAAATAAAAGCCCATATTAGATTAAAAATGGCAAATCAAGACCAGAACCAGTTTAGCTGTATGTTACTGGCTTTTAATACAGATTAAGCAATCTATTCATAGGCTTAAAACTCTTAAAACTATTGATATTTCTTCCACTAAAAACTAAACAACCTTTGCTTAACTCGATATTTAACTTCCACTGTTTATGTGATTTTTTACAATACTAAAGAAACAGAAATTCCAACTATCAGGTCTACTGTAAAAGACGAAATAGATATATAGGCCAGGCTCAGTGGCTCAGCCTGTAGTAATCCCAGCACTTTGGGAGGCTGAGGCAAGGTGGATTGCCTGAGCCCGCGGGTTTGAGACCAGTTCGGGCAACTTGGTGAGACTTCGTCTCTATAATAAATAAAAAACTAGCTGCATGTGATAGCGTGCACCTGTAGTTCTGGCTACTTGGAAGGCTGAGGCAGAAGGATCGCCTGAGCCCAGCAGATCAACATGGCCATGAGCATGTTACTGCACTCCAGCTTGGACGATGCAGTGAGACTTCAACTTAAAAAAAAAAAAAGTAGATATATACCTCAAAGGTATTTAGTAAAGCTGACTGAGCCTGCATTTGCCCTCTTCTGATTACATTTCCTCATTCAGGGCCATGTGAACTCAGTGGAATGGAATAAACAGAGCTCCCTGAAAGGCTTTTTTCCCTTTCCAAAATTCTAAGGCAATAGCATAGAAATACAACACTGAAAAGGGTGGGAAGACACAAGAGTATGAATATGCTTTATGCAAGGATGCTGAACTGCTACAAGGACAGAGGCCTTAGAAAGAGTGGAGGCAAGAGTATAAGAAGAAAAAAACCATTTGGTCTACTTTTAGTTTATTGAGGTCAGACTCCTTACAAAATCATATTAACAAAAGCTAGTGCAAGTCAAAAAAATTACCCTTATTTATGGAAGGAAGACAACATTTCTTGACAATTCTGAGGGATCCTACCAGTCGCTTCGTGTACCTCTACCATTTTTCTGCATAACAGCTAATGGCTAATTAGTTTGGAATTACTTAGGCAGATCCCAGCACAGTACAGAGTTTTACAGCTTCAAGGAATTGAACTGGTAGATGCTGCTCTATGTATTTTACTTTCTGCC
Organism: Carlito syrichta; assembly: GCF_000164805.1. Classification (NCBI taxonomy): domain Eukaryota; kingdom Metazoa; phylum Chordata; class Mammalia; order Primates; family Tarsiidae; genus Carlito; species Carlito syrichta. The sequence goes on from NW_007007422.1 coordinate 79,144, forward strand.
ATGTATATTTTAGTCAAGTTTAAGAATGCAGAAAGAAGAAAAGATATCATATTTAGTGTTGAAATTAATACTAATGAAAGGGCTTGAGAGGGCTTTTCCCCATGCAATTACTGCATAAGCTTAATAATTACCCCTAATTCATGTACCAAGACTGTATCATTGTTAGCTGATCATTATTCTACTTCCATTCTAAGATACCTAGAATTCCAGAGGAATGCAAAAAGTGTAGTGAGCTCTTGTTATTTTATTTTATTTAATTTTTGAGTTGGAGTCTCACTCTGTCACCCAGACTGGAGTGCAGTGGCCGCTCCCGGCCACCGCAGCCTCGACCCCACTAGGCTCTGGCGATCCTTCTGTCTCAGCCGTCCAAGTAGCTGGAACTACAGGCACGCGCTACCACGCCTGGCTCATTTTTTGATTTATTGTAGAGATGAGGTCTCGCCAAGTTGCCCAGGCGGGTCACAAGCTCTTGTTATTTTCTGTCTCCAAAACATCATCCTCTTTTTCCAACACGACACTCAAAATTTTTCCTTTGGGTATCCACTCTACTCAGTCCATGTGTTCAAAAGGGATTGACCCACTAGCTCCAGGAATGGACATATAAGTCTGGTATGGCTAAAAAGAGTACAGTATTTTCTGGTCAAAGCAACTGGTCTAGGAATGAGCACAAGACACTGTGGCGGCCTAACAGAGTCAATGAATACCAGCTTCAGGTTTTTGGCTGAATCTATAGAAAAGGGAGCTTTTTTTTGTTTTTTGAGTTGGAGTCTCACTCTGTTGCCCAGACTGGAGTGCAGTGGCTGCTCCCGGCCACCGCAGCCTCGACCTGCTGGGCTCCGGTGATCCTTCCGCCTCAGCCTTCCGAGTAGCCGGAATTACAGGCATGCGCTACCATGCCCGGCTGATTTTTTAATTTACTGTAGAGATGAGGTCTCGCTGCCCAGGCGGGTCTCGAACCCACGGGCTCAGGCAGTCCACTCACCTCAGCCTCCCAAAGGCGCGGGATTACAGGCTGAGCCACCGAACCCAGCTGAAAAGGGAGCTTTTTAATTCTGCTTGAGTTGCTAGGCTGGTAGGATATAAACCTGGAGTTGCCACCTTTACAGCATTTAGAAAAAGCCTAGCCTAGATAAGAAAACAGAGTTGAGGGATGGAAAAAGAAAGTCTTCTGGACTTTTCAGTCATAAAAGCCAACAGATTCTCCTAAATTGCATAAGCTATCTTGAACTTAAAAAAAAAAAAATCACACAATTGAAAAAAGTCCAGATTGTTACAAAAGCCATGCATCACCTGCACAACATAAGCAGAAAAGAAGATGAGAGCCAGGAATATATGACACAGAGAAGCTCTTAAGACTAAAGAGACAAAAATAATTTATTTTGGCATTATTTCCTCCTTTCTCAATACTACATTGTCACACTACATAAAAAAGCTAGCTCTTATTACATTTTATCTATATTTTTATCAGAATTGTAAACTTTCTACATTGTATTCCTATGCAGATCTACCTTGCTAGGTTGTTAACTCTAAGTCCATATTCATATCTGAACACTTACTTTTTTTTTCTTCTGTGTCTGAATCACAAAATCCTAAATACATATTTATTGAAGGATGCAATCTTATATGTAGTTATTCCTGAATTCCCTGTAATCAATAGCACCACCCATGATCCTACTTCAAAGTAAGGGCTCTACCATTTGTCTTGGGTTGCAGCAGAAGGCCAAGCTACCAGGCCAGACACTGTAACCCTTTGGCATATGTAGAAGAGAGAATGTAACTAAATCTCTGTTGTCATCTTTACTGTCTGTGAAAAACAAAAAGGTTTTCACCTGCATCTCACTAAGCTCATCTTTTCCATATGTACTTCAAATCTGTGCACAAACTATTTACAGAAAAAGGGCTAAGACTGTGTAATCACTTACAGAAAAATTTTACAGGAAAGAGGACTAACCACTTGATGAGACCCTTTGTGGAGATGCCAGTTTAGATTTGCTCAATGAACTTACAAATGTAAATAAGATAATCAACCACTCTAAAAGAAAGGTCTGATAAAACGGAATCTTTATTTTTTATTTTTTTGAGTCAGAGTCTCACTCTGTTGCAAGACTGGCATGCAGTGGCATGCTCACAGTCACTGCAGCCTTGACCTGCTGGGCTTAGGTGACTCTTCTGCCTCAACTTTCCAAGTAGCTGGAACTACAGATGTGCACCACCATGTTGGGCTAATTTTTTGATTTACTGTAGAGATGAGGTTGCGTCAAGTTGCCCTGGCTTGTCTCAAACCCCTGGGCTCAGGAAATCTCGCCTCTGCCTTCCAAAGTGCTAGGATTACAAGTGAGAGCTATGGTGCCCAGCTGATATTTTGTTTTAATATTCAAGAATGTCACTGGGAATTTGTAATCTCCTATTTTATTTTTAAAAATTATTTATTTACTTGTAGAGACGAGGTCTTGCTATGTTGCCTAGGGTAGTCTCGAACTCCTGCGCTCAAGCAATCCTGTATACTTGGCCATGCAAAGTGCTAGGATTACAGGCGTGAGCCACTGTACCCAGCCTGTAATCTGTAATTTTTAACTGCCATACGGAGATTCAACACTATCCTGTCGTTAGTCTTTGGGATGGTACAACCACCAATCTTCAGAAGCTTTTGTATTTGATTCTTTTTTAACACATCCTCCTTGAAAACAAGTTTTGCTCTGAAATACCTCCTTCAAGGGTCTACATCTATAATAGCAATCCTACAAAATTATCTCACCTTTCCCTAATTCAAGTTTTTGTTTATTAACAGTACTGCTGATCCTTTAAGGACCACTGTCAGCTCTCATGAGTACACAGATGTTTTGACATCAGACTTGGTATTGTTTTTAAACAAAAATATTTGTAAAACTAGGATTGTTAGGCCAGGCATGGTGGCTCACACCTGTAATCTCAACACTTTGAAAGCTAAGGCAGGGGGATCGCTTGAGGCCAGGAGTTCAAGACCAGTCTGGTCAGTGTAATGAGATCTCAGCCTCAAACAACAAATAAAGTAAAACTGGGATTGTTAAATTCAAGCTCTGTTAAATCATATTCCATAAAGTCTCTGTCTTTGTGAATAATACATCAAATAAAAACAGGAATTAAAAAATGTTTTCATTTCATCATATGTTTCATCCAAGAATACTTTTAGGCCATGCTAATATGGCAACAAATCCCTTCAGCACATCTATCTGCAAGCTAGAAGGATCTCATTAAGTCAAAAAGCAGACAATATTCCTTCTTGGATACCTTATGTGGGCTCCTATGTGGGGCTGAAACAGTTATTGGCAGTGAGAATAAACACATCTTTGCTCTCAAAGCAAGGAACGGATTCCAAAGGGAAGACTTATCAAATATAAGCCCCTGAGCTGTGGTCACTCAATTTTAGAAGTGTCTTCTAAACCCAAGGACACATGAAGCTGAGTGTTAGGGAAATTATGAGTGATGAATCCATTACTTGCCTTAAGAGATGTCAACACCTTAACATATGCATTCAACTGGTCTGATTACAACTCGTCATCAATTATATCTTCTTGGCATCTGGTTATTTGTATACTCTTTATATTTATCCTTCCATGTTCCATAAGGGATTCGTGGGAAGGAGGGAGACCCACCCACCCGGAGCACGTTCTAGAGAAAAAGTCAAAAGATAAAGCAAGGACACTATTCCCGCCTTCTCCAGGAGGGGCTTGGCAAAGATGAGGAGAGAAATGTACAGAGAGACACCAAAAGCTGCGGCACTGCAAGAGGTTCCAAATCAGACAGGGTCGAACTTCATGAAGGAGCGGGAGAAGGGATTTGGAGAAAGTAAGAGACCAGGGGCTTGAAGGGACATCCCACCAGGAGAAAGTAGCCCACTGCAGAGTCAACGACTCTCTCCCCTTAAGCTACTTCCTCGCTTACCAGAGCCTGAAAGGCCAGCAGCGACGACACGACAAGCTCAGTGGCCGAAGGGCTCCCACTTCCGAGTCAGCACAGCAACCGGAGCTGACATCATCACTAAGCGCCGGGGCTTGCGGACATCATCACTCCCGCGCCGGAAGTAGGGAGTGCCAGCCCGCGCGCGAGCCTGGTTCGCAGACGCCCTCACGGCACACGCGCTAGCCTGCTGGAAGCAGGCTGGGGGCGGGGCAGAAGCGGCCGGAAGTGGCCTCGGGCTCGGATTGCCGGGCGGGGGTGGGGTCGACTGGGTCGTGTGATTTGGCGCTTGGTTGAATAGTCTTGGGAACCAGCGTATGGAGGGCGGGTATAACTTTGTGATTCCTGACTCTGCTCACAACCTCTGTGTGTTTCTGCTGTTTTCCCCATCGGTCCTATACCTTTTTGAAGCAGCTTTTGTTACTCTTCCTAGGTTTTTATTCACGAAACATTAACAGCAATAACAATAACTGTAAGTTTTGAAAATATATGAGGTGCCAGGCAGTGTTCTTTGATTGGATTTCAGGTTTGGTACCTGTAAAGCAGAGACAGTCTGCGTTCTACAAGGTCGTTTTGAGGAATACAAAAGTAATAGGACTAGCATACTTTTCAAGAGTTAAAAACGCTGTGCAGGTTGGGCGTGGGTGGCTCATGCCTGAGTCCCATCTACTCAGGATGCAGGGGTGGGAGGATCACTTGAAGCTAGGAGTTGGAAGCTGCAGTGAGCCATGATTGTGTCACTGCACTCCAGCCTGGGTGACAGAAAAAACAAAACAAAAAAACTCTGTGCAAATGAAAAGACAATTCACAGAATAAGAGAAAATAGTTGCAAATCATGTATCTGATAACGAATTAGTATCCAGAGTATATAAAGAACCCCTAGAACTCAACAGAAAACCTCAAAAATTCAATTCAAAAAAGGGCAAAGGGTTTAATAGCCATTTCTCCAGGTTTAATAGTCATTCCCTTAGTATCCGTAAGAGTGTTGGTCCTAGAACTCCCTTGGATGGCAAAATCCACAGATCCCCAAGTCCGTGATATAAAATGATGTATACAGTATTTGTATACGTGATATAAAATGATGTATACAGTATTTGCATACGACATATGCGCATCTTCCTGTATACTTTAAATCAGCTCTAGATTACTTATACTATCTAACGCAATGTAAATATTATATTGTTTAGTGAATAATGGCAAAAATCTGTACGTGGTCAGTACAGATGCAATGTTTTGTTTTCAAATATTTTTGATCCATGGTTGGTTGAATCCAGGGATGTGGAATCCACATATATGCTGGGCCAATTGTATATACAAATGGCAGATAAGCATATGAAAGAATGCTCAATATCATTAGTCATTAGGGAAATGAAAATCAAAACCATAATGAAACCGGACTCGGTGGTTCAAGCACTTTGGGAGGCAGAGGCAAGAGGATTGCCTGAGCCGGGGGTTCGAGACCAGCCTGGGCAACTTGGCAACACCTTGTCTCTACAATAAGTAAACAAATAGCTACTTGGAAGGCTAAGGCAAAAGGATCCCCTGAGCCCAGCAGGTGGAGGCTGCGGTGGTTGTGAGTATGCCACTGCACTCCAGCCTGGGCAACAGAGTGAGACTCCAACTGAAACAAACAAACACCATAATGAGATACCACTTCACATCTATGAGGATGGCTGTTATAAAAAAAAGACAAAGTAATTGTTGACAAGGACTGAATAAATTGAGAATGTAAAATAGTTTAAACTCTTTGGAAAAACAGTTTGTTGATTCTGTAAAAAGTTAAACACAGTAGAACCATATAATCCAGCAATTCCACTTTGAGATAGTTGCCAAAAAGAGCTGAAGCAGGAAATGGGATATGTGTACACCAGTATTCATAGCAGCATAACAATAGCCAATCAGTAGAAACAATCCAGAATGTTTACCAACAGATGAATGGATAAACAAAATATGGCATATAGATACAATATGAAAAGCCTTAAAAGGGCTTTTTAAGAAAAAAATCCTTAAAAAGGGCCAAGTGTGGTGGCTCACTCCTGTAATCCCAGTATGTTGGGAGGACGAGGCAAGAGGATTGCTTGAGCCCAGGAGTTTGAAACCAGCTTAGACAACATAGGAGACCTTGTCTCTACAAAACAAAACAAAACAAAAAACAAAACAAAACAAAACAAAACAAAACAAAACATTAGCCAAGCATGGTGGTGTGCATCTGCAGTGCCAGCTACTCAAGATGCTGAGATGGGAGGGTTGCTTGAGCCCAGAAGTTTGAGGCTGCAGTGAGCCGCGATGATACCTCTGTACCCCAGGTTGGGTGACAGAGTGAGACCCTGACTCAAAAAAGAAAAAAGAAAAAAAAGCCTTAATAAGAAGTGACGATCTGATATATACTACAGCATGGATGAACCTTGAAAACATTATAAGTGATATAAGCCAGACATAAAGGGACAAATACTGTATGATTCCATTTATATGTGATATCTAGAATAGGCATTCCTAAAGACAAAGTATAGTAAAGGTTAACAGGGATTGGAGGGAGGGGGGCATGGGGAGTTATTGTTTCTGTTTAGGATGATAAAAAAGTTCTGGAAATGTTAGTGGTGATTGCTATACAACATTGTGAATGTGCTTAATACCACTGAATTGCACACTTCAAAGTGGTTAAAATGGTCAGTTTTATGTTATGCATATTTTACCACACATACACACACAAAGTACTGTACAATTTTTGTGTGTCTACCATTGTTATAGTTCCTTAAGATACCATAGTGAAAAAAATGTCTTTTCCTTCCTTACAATCTGGTGAGAGTGGGGTGGTAGTATAGTATTTAAGATTAATAGACACAAAATGAATCATTCAATAGATATTTCTGGAATAACTGGGTAGCTATCTGGATTAAAATTCTTTTCTTTTTTTTTTTGTCAGAGTCTCACTCTGTCACCCAGACTGGGGTGCAGTGGCACACTCATGGTTACCCCAGCGTTGACCTGCTGGACTCCGGCGATCCTTCTACCTCAATCTTCCAAGTAGCTGGAACTACAGGCGCATGCTACCACACCTGGCTAATTTTTTGATTGATTGTAGAGATGAGGTCTCGCCAAGTTGCCCAGGCGGGTCTCGAACCCGCGGGCTCAGGCAATCCTCTCACCTTGGCCTCCCAAAGTGCTGGGATTACAGGCTGAACCACGGAGCCCAGCCTGCATTAAAATTTGGTCAGTATGTTAGACCTTACAATAAAATTAGTCCAAGGTGGGTCAAAGATATAAATGTACAAAACTAAACCATAAAAATGCTAAAGAAATTTATGAGAGAAATTTTCAAAAACAATAATCCTAAAACGGGGGAAGATTTTCTAGGCTGGGCACTGTGGCCCTTGCCTGTAATCTCAGCACTTTAGGAAGCTGAGGCAGGAGAATTGCTTGAGCCCAGGAGCCCAAGACCAGCCTAGGCAACATAGTCTAGGTGTGTGCTGGGCCCGTATCTGTAGTCTCAGCTACTCAGAAGGCTGAGGTGGGAGGATCGCTTGGGCCTAGGAGTTCAAGGCTGCGGTGAGCCATGATTGTGTCCTTGCACTCCAGCCTGGGTAACAGAGTGAGACCTCGACTCATAAATAAATAAAAGCAAGGGAAGGTTTTCTAACTATGAAATGTAACCTACAGGCCATAGCAGGCAGTTTATGTTCTACATGCAAATATTTACAAAATGTACATAAAATAACCAACCATAAGCAGGGTGAAAAAAAAAACATACATAAAATTGGAAACATACTTGCAGTTAATATCACAAAAGACCTGGTTTCCTCAATATGTAAGGGACTGGTACAAATCAATAAAAAAAGACAAAAGATGTGAGCTTATATATCATAAGTAAAAGCAAATGGTTCACTCCAATTTTTAATAAGAAAAATATAAATTAAAACAACACTAGGATGCTATTCAGAATGGCACTTGTCAAAAATTAAACAATACACTGATGGAACTTGTATGGAGTAATAGGCACTTTCACTTATTGTTATTGGTGTTATATATTGGTACAACCTCTATGAAGTGCATTTTGACAATATTTAATAAAATTACAAATGTAAATACAAGTACAAATACAAGTGTCCAACAATTCTGTTTATTTGTATTTGTTACAAAAAGTCTTATGCATGTTCAAAACAACATTTATTGTTAGAGCTAAAACTGTAAAATTGTAAAAACTACAAAAAAGAAGACAGGAAAATATCTTTGTGATTGTGGGTTTGGCAAATATTTCTTAGACATGACTCCAAAAGCACACTACATAAAAGAAAAAAATTTATAAAATGTACTTCAAAATTCAAAACTTTTACACTTTGAAAGACACCATTAAGAGAGTAAGACTCAAACTAGTTTGTTTTTTTCCCAAGTTTCCAAATCATGTATCTGACAAAGGTCTTATATATCCAAAATATATGTAACTCAATAGTAAGAAGATAAACAACTCAATTTTTAAATGGGCAAAAGATTTGAGGATACATTTTACTAAGCCTATATGTATGGCTAATAAACACATAAAAAGACACTCAATGCCATTAGTCATTAGGAAAATGCAAATGAAGACCACAATAAGTAAGATACCATCTTATACCCATAGAATGGTTACATTAAAATAAATCAATAAATGTTGGTGAGAATGCAGAGAAACAAGAGCCCTCATACACTGCAGATGGGAAAGTAAAATGATACAGCTAGTTTGGAAAACAATTTGGCAGTTTCTTAAAAAGTTAAATATAAATGTATCATGACCCAGCAATTCTTCACTCTTAGAAATCTCCTTCGAGAAACAAAAACACGTCCACAGAGAGATTGCATGAGGATGTTCACGGCAGCATTATTTATAATAGCCAAGAAATAGAAACAACCCTAATGTTCATTGATTGGTAGATAGATAAACAAAATATGGTATAGCCGCACAATAGAATACTACTCAGCAATAAAAAGAAACAAAATAATGATATGTGCTACAACAAAGATGAACCCTGAAAACATGCTAAGTAGGAGAAGCTAGATATAAAAGACCTCGTGTTGTATGATTCCATTTATATGAAATGGCCAGAAAAGGCAAATCTAAAGACACAGCAAAGAGATTAGCTGTTATTTGGATCTGAGAGTGGGAGCAGGAAGTGACTGAAAACAGCACAAGGGATCTTAAGAAAATGATACAAATATCTTAAAGCTAGATTATGGTGATTGCAACTAGATAAATTTACTAAAAATTTCTGAGCATAGGTGAAATAACTTAAGATGGATGAATTTTATGGCATGTAAATTATATTTCAATGCAATTTTTAAAAAAATGGTATGTATACAATTTGGTCATCATAGCATTGTGATAAATGTAAAAGGTTGGAACCAACTTAAATGTCCATCAAGAGATGGCAACTTAAATAAATTATAGTGTGTCTATACAATCTGACTGTATTTTTAAAAGTTCTTTATATACTATGATGAAATAATCTCCAGGTTTTATTAGGGGAAAAGTACAAGACGTAGTATGATATCATTTGTGTGAAAAACAGGGGAAGGGAGAATAATAAATACTTGAGAATTTCCTCACGTATGCCTAGAATACCTTCAGAAAGATATATAGTTTGTGTCTGGAGAGGTAAACTGTGTGGATGATGATAGAGGTGCACTGCATATTTACACCATGTGAATGATGACCTATACAGAAACTAATTAAAAATTAAAACATACACAAAAATTCTATTCAAATAGAGGGGTTATGCGATCTTTCATTTTTCTTTTATAATTTTCCCCAATAGGTGGCGCTCCCAAAACACCATACTTGTGTTTATTTTCATTTTATTTGAGAAATACCCAAATTTGCTCCGATGACCTTTCTTCTCCATTTGTCATCTCTGGGAACCTTGAGTCTAGATTTAGGGCTGTCAGTCTTTCTACTAGGAGCTCTCCAGAATGATTGGTGGATAGATAAACAAAATGCATATTCTTAGAATTGGACAGAAAGAGAACACCTGAATTGAAAAAAGAAAAAAATTGCAATTGGTTCAGAAAACTGAATAATGCTTTCAACCCTGTCTTCCTAATTGAAACTTCTGATAGATTGATTGAATCAGAACTTCTGATTGATTAGTTGGTTGGAGGGTTAGTTTAGGTCAGTGGTTCTTGAGTAAGAGTGATTTTGCACCAGAGGGGATGTTTGGACACACAATTATTTTTAGATCTATCTAAAGCAATTTATTAGGAAGAAATATACCTGGAAAACAAAGAAAATTGGTTTGGCCTTTTGTCACTAAAATGATCTACTAGGTCTAACAGAGTATCTATATTCCTTTAGCTCTTGTTTATATTGTACATGAATGGGCACTTTTTTTGGTGTGTATGAGAAAGTAGGATTTATTGAGAAAACAGAAATGCTCCCACAGTGGGAGGGGACCTGAAGGGGTGATCCTGGGCACATTTTTGATTGTCACTACTGGCATCCAGTGAATAGAGGCCAGGGATGCTGCTATGACTCCTGCAATGCACAGGACAGTCCCTCGTCACAAAGAATTAACTAGCCCAAGATGTTAATAGTGTGGATATTGAGAAATCCTTATATAGGTTAAGATTGATATTCAGCATCTCTGTAGCTTAAAGTCCTGCTCTAAGAGGATTAACAGGTACAGGCAGCATTCATATTTTCTTAGGCAAATACAATCACTACTGGATCCAATGTTTTTAGAGGAAAGCTTCCAAAACCAACCCTTCCCCTCATCCCCACCCTCCCCCCACTCCCCAGTCTGATCCCTATAGCTGCTTGAGGAAGGGAGGTAGACTTGGCAGCAGCTGAGATGGCAGGTGATGCAAAGGCACTTTCTTAGAATTGGTATGGAGGACCCCACCTACTCTGAGTTCTGAGCTCAATTCTTCCTCAGTTGGTTTCCTTGAAGGAGGCTGTATTGATCATTTTCCCGATCCTTGAGGGGCTGAAAAGGACAGCACAGATATAAGGTCATACATTGATTTTTTTTTTTTTAATAAGAGATGAGGTCTCTCTATATTTCCTAGGCAGATCTCAAACTGCTGGGCTCAAGTCATCCTCTTGCCTTGGCCTCCCAAGGTGCTGAGATTACAGGTGTGAGCCACTGCACCCAGCCCTACTGAATGCTTTTTATGTGAGATTTTGGAGTGGATACGTCATAGTTCTGAGAATGGAAAGAGAACAAGGTGATGGAGGCTTTGTATATAATTTCTTTGTATTTCTCTCTCAATGTATTCTTCAACTGTTATTCATTCTCAATCTCTTTCAACTCTTCTTTTATTTCATCTATTCTACCCACAAGGATAACTATCCCATCATCTGGCATTCTGTAAGGAGTTTCTTATCTGTATAGTATCTTCCAAATACTTGCCGCTAGTCCAAAAATTTTACCCCCACCCGCTGCAGCAATGTCTCTTCCATTTTTCATTCTCTTACCTGGTAGAGCTGGTCATTAGGCAACAGAGTCTGCTTGTCTGAAGCTGTACAAAAAATAAATAACACACACACACACACACACACAAGGTAGAATGAATAATAAATTGGGTTATATTCATACAATGGAATACTAAATAAAAATAAGAACCATCTATGCAAGAGTATGGATAAATCTCACAAGCACTTTTTTTGTAGAGACGAGGTCTCATCAAGTTGCCCAGTCTGGTCTCAAACCCACGGCTCAGGCAATTCACTCGCCTCGGCCTTCCAAAGTGCTGGGATTACAGGCTGAGCCAGTGAGCCTGACCAAGCACATTGTTAAGTGAAAGAAGTCACTTACTTACTATTGATTTACTGTGTGAGTCCATTTACATAAAGAATAAAAACTTACTTACTATTGATTTACTGTGTGAGTCCATTTACATAAAGAATAAAAACAAGCAAAATTAATTCCTGTTGTTAGAAGTCAAGACAGTGCTCACTCTTGGGGATGGGTAGTGACTGAAAGTGACCACAAGAGGGGTTTCTGTGGAATTGGTAATATTTTCTTTCTTAAATTGGGTGCTGGATGCATGGGTGTGTTTGCTTTGTTAAATGTTTTTTTTTTTGAGTTGGAGTCTCACTCGGTCGCCCAGACTGGAGTGCAGTGGCCGCTCCCAGCCACTGCAGCCTCGCCTCCTGGGCTCCGGGGATCCTTCCGCCTCAGCCTTCCGAGTAGCCGGAATTACAGGCATGCACTACCACGCCCGGTTCATTTTTTGATTTATTTCAGAGATGAGGTCTCGCTGTCCAGGCGGGTCTTGAACCCGCGGGCTCAGGCAATCCACTCACCTCAGCCTCCCAAAGGCTCGGGATTACAGGCTGAGCCACCGAGCCCAGCCCAAATATTTTTTAACTGTATGCTTGTGATTCACTTTTCTGTATGTAGGTTTTACTTGAAATAGAGAGTTTTTAAAAAGCACAGGGGGCAGGTGCAGTGGCTCATGCCTGTAATCCCAGCACTTTGGGAGGTGGAGGCAAGAGGATTGACTGAGCCCAGGGGTTCGAGATCAGCCTGGGCAACTTGGTGAGATCTCGTCTCTACAATAAATCAAGAAATACTAGCTGGGCATGGTGGTGCCTGCCTATGGTTCCAGTTACTTGGAAGGATCACCTGAACCTAGTGGGTTGAGGCTGCAGTGACCATGAGCATGCCACTGCACTCCAGTCTGGGCAACAGAGTAAGACTACTACTCAAAAATAAGATAAAATAAAATAAAAAGCACAGGGGCCAGGCTCGGTGGCTCAGCCGGTAATCTCGCGCCTTTGGGAGGCTGAGGTGAGTGGATTGCCTGAGCCCGCGGGTTCGAGACCCGCCTGGGCAGCGAGACCTCATCTCTACAATAAATCAAAAAATGAGCCGGGCGTGGTAGCGTGCGCCTGTAATTCTGGCTACTCCGAAGGCTGAGGCGGAAGGATCACCGGATCCCAGCAGGTCGAGGCTGCAGTGGCCGGGAGCGGCCACTGCACTCCAGTCTGGTGACAGAATGAGATTCCAACTCAAAAAAAAAAAAAAGAAAAGCACAGGGACAAATCAGAGAGAAACAGGTAAACATGTTGTGGTAAAACCAAGAGTACTCTTCTACTGCCTCACAGAAACAGAGCCTCCCCCAACTACGCACATTAGCAAGATGTGCCAACATCTTATACTGGGTCTATTTTGGTAGGAGGAAAGCTGAGGGTCTCAGGGGAGTCCCATCTCTCATCTAAGAACTCTTTTACCTCTTGACTGGCGAACTCCATCCTGCCCAGCAATGAAGTAGACACCAACAGAAAGGAAGAAAATGCTGATGATTTCAGCCAAGACAAAGCCGGATATGGTGGATGCGTTGAGCTCAATGCAGTTCTGACACACTGTGGGGGAAAAAGAGAGACAAGCCTCCTTCAGGATGTGAAAGTTGTTCTTCCTGGACCTTTCTCTCCTGCCTAACAGCAATAATGCCTCTGTTCGGGCAACAGCCTCCTCCCTCTGTGGGTGGTATGGCAAGGGAAGATACTTGGACCAAGACCTCAGTGCGTCTTGATGTTCCTCAGTCCCCCAGGAGTTTTGGGAATGCCCAAGTAGTCTTACTACCAGGTACCATGTGGAACAGAAGGAAGACAGATTCCCTTCTTTATGCACCATGGTACTCCACTCATTGCTGTGCTCACTGTGTAATTGCCTCTGTCTCCCCTGCCCCTCCAAACTCCGTTTACAGAAGTTACTGAATTGCTCTAATACATGGATCCCACCCAGAGGTAGACAAGGCTTTACAGGACTCGCTATGCTTTCTCAAGAAGCTGAGGGAATAGGCTTATAATGTTTAAAAAGAGGCAAGCTGAGATTAAGAGAACTGGCTGTAATCCCAGCACTTTGAGAGGCTGAGGCGAGAGGACTGCCTGAGCCCAGGGGTTTGAGACAAGCCTGGGCAACTCGATGAGACCTAGTCTCTACAATAAGTCACAAAAACTAGCCGGGTGTGGTGGTGTGTGTCTGTAGTTCCAGCTACTTGGACGGCTGAGGCGGAGGGGTCGCCTGAGCCCAGCAGGTCAAGCCTGTGGTGGCCGTGAGCGAGCCACTGCACTCCAGCCTGGGCGACAGGAAAAAAATAAAAGAGTGAGAGAGAGAGAGAAAAAAAAAAGAGAACTGTCGATTACATCACTATTTAGCACATATTTCCACCTTCACCCCAGACAGTAAGCTCACCAGAACAGCAATTTCATAACAGACAAACCAGAATGGATTACGTACTTCTATAATACATCTGGAGTGGTTCTGACTTCTTTTGTTGTCCTTTACACTGATATATCCCTCGAGGGTCCTTGGTACTACTTCCCAAGTTCAATGTATTTTTACTTGTAGTTAAATACATCTTCCTATCTTTAAACCAAGTGATATTGACATCTTTCTCGTTCAAATTACAGGTTAGAAGTACTGAGCCATCTTCTCGATTGTCATTCACTTCAATGCCATGTTTTCCTGAAAAGGGAGAAGTCGTGGCTCTGTTAGGGATCTTGTCTGTGAAATTCCCCCTGCCATAGGGTACCTGGAGAAGGTCATTAGAGCAGTGTTTCTCAGACTTTAATGCGCACACGAATCACATATGGATCGTGTTAGAATTTCAGTTTCTGTTCAGTAGTTCTGGGGAAGGGAGATTTTGCATTGGTAGCATGCTCCATGGTGACACCAATGCTGCTGGTTCATGGGTCACACTTTCAGGCGACCCTGGCTGCCATGGTTCTGTTTCTCCTGCCAGCACCAGAAAATTAAATGCTGAAGTATAGGAGAGCTGCCCAGAGCAGGTCATGGCAGGCTACTGATTTTGTTGACAATGGAGACATCAGTTACCACTCATCATTTCATCCTTCCTAAACTGTTCGCTCCTGTATGACCACTATTGTAGGAAGCCATATTTCCATGGATTTTCTCAGAGTCTGAGGATATAAAAAAGCCATTTCTCCTACCTTTTTGTGCCTGAGCCAAAGTACCTGCAAAGATAAAAGAGAGAGAGAGAGGATCAGCTGGACATGGAATTTTTCAGATGCTCTGGGGTATTCTTATGGTCATTTGAGGCCAAGATCAAGAGAGACCCTAATCCATAGGAGTGATACCTACTGGGTTGGTCACGGTGGCTCAAGTCTGTAATCCCATCACTTTGGGAGGCTGAGGCAAGAGGATTGCCTGAGCCCAGGGATTCATGACCAGCCTGGGCAACTTGGTGAGACCTGTTCTCTACAGTAAATCAAAAAATTAGCTGGGTGTGGTAGTGTGTGCCTGTAGTTCCGGCTACTTGGAAGGCTGAGGCAGAAGGATCACCTGAGCCCAGTAGGTCGACACTGGGGTGGCTGTGAGTGTGCCACTACACTCCAGCCTGGGTGACAAAGAGTGAGACTCCAACTCAAAAAAAAAAAACAAAAAAAACAAAAGAAGTGATACATACTACCCTGGATTGTAGCTTAAGTCACCAAATCAAATTCAAGGTGATAATAAATAATTTGTCTGGTCTTTGTCCTGGTTTTCTGGGAAGGAGTTTCTAACCCTTGGAATTTCATAAGTGATGGGATTGCATTTGTTACTTGTGGTGGGCCCTTTGAACACACCTGCATTTATGCTAAGGATATGACTCAAGATGGTGCTGGTCAAAAACAACAACATGGTTAGAGGATTGGGACTTTGAGGTCAGTGATATCAGTCCCAGGAGTAGAGGGGTCTAGAAATTGAGTTTGGTCAAGTACTAATGAGTCAATCAACCATGCTTGTGTAAAGATACCTTAATAAAAACTTGGTAGACCGTTCTGGTTGGTAAACTCATCAATGTACTGGGAGAGCGATGTGTTCTGATTTCACAGGGAGAGGGTATGGAAGCTCTGTGTTTGAAACCCTCCCAGACCTTCCCTTATGTGTCTTTTCATCTAGCTGGTCTTAATTTGACTTTTTATTTTTAAAAAACTGTAGTAAGAACTATTGTCAAACATGAGGGGACTGGTTTATGGGAACCTTTAGAATTTGTAGTCAGTTTGTCAGAAGTGTGAGTGGTCTGTGGACCCTTGAACTTGTAGTTGGCATTTAAAGTGAGGACAGTCTTGTTGGGGACTATGCCCTTAGCCTGTGGGATTTGACACTAACTCAAGAGGGGGTGATAGTTAGCATCAGAACTGTATTGCAATATATGTAAAGGTATTGCCTATTCAGTCCAGAATGTTCTGCTCCTTTAGCTACTCCTTGGCAAGGAGTGTGTGTGCAGTAGCCAAAACCTTTTAGAGCTGAGTTACTTATAAAGTCTTCGGCCTTGGTGATCCACTTCTTATAGAAACCCTAAATATATTAGGGGAGTTAGCTATTCAATTAGTTCTCAAATCGATCTCAAGACTTAGAGTAGTGGAGTTGCATGGTAGACATATTGTAAAGACCTAACACCGAAATTCAATTCAACTGGATTTAGTCAAAACATTTACTGGGCACTATTATGATATAACATGATCAGTCATTATAAAAGAAAAGGGTGGAGATATGAAGAATCAGTTGCTGCTTCCAAAGCATTTACAATAAAGTGGAAAAAATACATATGTAATAATGTAATAGAATTTATAAATTATCTCTTAGTACTTATATGAATGCATATGAAAGGAGGTAGAAACTATTTATTTTGCCCCAAGGGCAAGGGTATAGGAAAGTTTAATAGAGGAGGTGACATTTGGCTGGGCCTTGAAAAATAAGTAGTAATTTACCAGACAGAGAAAGGCATCCTGGGTCTTTTCCTGAATAAGATACAAATAAGAAAAATGGTTAGGGAGGTAGTATGGCTAGAGGTAGAGTGCGATAGAGGGAGGTGGTCATGAGTCAAAGTATGATGGAAATAATTAGAAGGAGTCAACTGTGTTAGAACCTCATGCAGGGTTGAACTGTTTATGAATAGTACCCAGTGATGTGCCTAGAACATGGTAGGAGCTTTATTTGTTGAGTGAATGGGGGAAAAAAAGCAAGAAAGTTAAATGAATTTCTCCTAGCCCTTCTTCCTGGACACCTGTTCACCTTGGGAAGACAAAGAGACCCCTTGTTCTAACTCAGAATCTGCAGAAAAGATCAAATTAGTTGTTGACATATTTTAATTTTGCCTATTTGAGTGCTGTTTCCTTTTAGGACTTGAGAGCTCATGCAGACAATTTCTAGACTGACTGGTGTGAGAACTTCCAGATGGCAGAGGCAATGTTCAAGTGTACACAGCTCACCGGTGGCCAAGCTGGACCCAGAGTTCAGGTTTTCTGTTGCTCAAACCAGGGCTCTTTCCACTCTTTTCAGGCTCTCAGTCCTGCCCCTCAGCTTATGAAACCTTTAGCTGACTCTTCCCATTTCCCTCAGAAATAACTCTGAACTCTCACTCCCCTCTTCATGTCTCCCACTTGGCCATCACTTATCTTAGTTTCAACGGGGAGCATTACCTCCACCTAGCTTTTTGGGAACACAGATGCTATTATGGCCCTTTCTCTTTTAGTTTACTATCCATTTACAAGCCTCTTTGTGGCCAGACCATTTGCACTTCCTTTCTTCTAGTCTCAAAGAGTAATGTTGCCTTCCCCTCTGGACCCTTGACCCTGCTC
Organism: Carlito syrichta; assembly: GCF_000164805.1. Taxonomy (NCBI): domain Eukaryota; kingdom Metazoa; phylum Chordata; class Mammalia; order Primates; family Tarsiidae; genus Carlito; species Carlito syrichta. The sequence continues at coordinate 96,641 of NW_007007422.1, forward strand.
TAGACTCCATCCTTCCAACATCAACTCCATGACATTTTTCTACTCACCATCTGTTTTAGCCTTAAAATGTGCTCAAGTTTCTCTGACCCTCAAAAACATTTACTTTTATTTTATTTTAATTTTATTTAATTTTTTTGCTTTATTTATTTTTATTTTTATTTTTTTGAGTTGGAGTCTCACTCTGTCGCCCAGACTGGAGTGCAGTGGCCGCTCCCAGACACCGGAGCCTCGACCCGCTGGGCTCCAGCGATCCTTTCACCTCAGCCTTCCAAGTAGCCGGAATTACAGGCACGTGTTACCATGCCCAGCTGATTTTTTAAATTTATTTATTGTAGAGATGAGGTCTCGCCAAGTTGCCCAGGCAGGTCTCGAACCCGCGGGCTCAGGCAATCCACTCACCTCAGCCTCCCAAAGCGCGGGATTACAGGCTGAGCCACTGAGCCCAGCTAACATTTCCTTTTAGATTCTATTTTCTGCTCTACCTATAACTCACTCTCTTCTCTCTTCTCATCCAAATTTCTTTAAGAAATAGTCTACACTTTCTGACCTTCGTCTTCTGCTTTATTTGTTGAGTGAATGGGGGAATTTGGCTTATTTGGCTTTTACTCATTCTACTCCACCAAAACTGTTCTAAAGTCCCCATGACCTTAATTTTCTATATCTCACAGATTTAAACTTTTAATTATGTTTTTATATTAGTATAGTCTCTTTAGCATTTTATATTTTTGATAATCCTCTCCTTCTAGAAGTTCTCTACTCCCTTGGTTTCCATGGTATTGTACTTTTCTGATTATCCCAGCTCTTTGGCCATTATTTTATTTTTGTCCTGAAATGTTTTCTTCTCTAACTGCCCCTTAAAAGTTGGTGTCCTCACTGTTCCATCCTCAGTCCCCTCTTCTAGTACTTTGTGATTTCAATAACTTCCATGGTTTTAACTTTCCTCAATGTGTCCAGACTCTAGTTGTCAACCCAGTTTATTTCCCAACAGAATATTTGTGTTCTATATGCATTCTATATGGTACCTTACACTAAGTCTGGCAACATTAGAACTGAATCTCTCCAATTAGACTATGAGCTCTTCAGAGCATGAATTTTTATTCTTTTTTTTTTTTTTTACAACATGGTTTCGGTGAACTTTTTATTCTTTTTGTTTTTTTGAGTCAGGGTCTCACTCTGTTGCCCAGGCTGGAGTGCAGTGGCATGGTCATGACTCACTGCGTCCTCCAACTCCTGGGCTCAAGCAATCCTCCTGTGTCAGCCTCCTGAGTACCTGGTACTCTGGATGTGTGCTACAATGCTGGGCTAATTTTTTTGATTTTTTGTAGAGATGAGGTCTTGCTATGTTGCCCAGGCTGGTCTCAAACTCCTGGGTTCAAGCAATCTTTCCACCTCAGCCTTCCAAAGTGCTAGCACTATAGGCATGAGCCATTTTTCCCTGCCCAAAGTTTTTTTTATTCATTTTTATTTCCTCCTGGCCTGTCACGTATTAGGGTCTCACCCATATTTGTTGGTCAGTTGACTAACTGACCAACTGAGCCAATGATTGCTTCATAGCCCCACTGCTAACTCAAGCTCTGACTTAGGGAATACATATGTTTGCTTTCAGTTTCCTGGCCAATCCCTTTTGGGCTACATTTGAACCTAAAATGGCAGCCGCATATTCTTCTTTCTAGCCAGTTAAGTACTTGTTTTGATTTCTCAGAGATGAGAAGAACCCCATCTCTTCCACGGGACACTGCTTCTGTCTAGCAGAGAATGTTAAGAAGTTCCATTTTTGCCCTTCCTTCTTTGAACTCTAAGGTGACAGCAGAGGTAGACTCAAGGTTAAAGATCTCAATATTCCTGTCCTCCCAGTGATGGCCTCTTCTCTTGAGCCCTTCCCCAGACTGCCAGACCTCTGGCAGGCCCTTACCTTGAAGAAGGACAGCCAGGATGAGGCCCGCCAGACCCTTCCCCTGCTCCATGTCAGTCTCTGTCTTTCCCCCGCAGAAGCGCAGAACAGCCCTTAGCAGCCCGCCAACCTGTGCGGCAGCTACACAGGCTCCACCCAGCACCCTTCAGGCTGGGGCCCTATTGAGAAGGCAAGAGCCCAAAGCCTCCACCCTCTGCTGTGAGTGTGGGCAGCAGGGGCCTCTGCAGGGTTGTGGGTGCAGGTGCCTCTTGTTTTTCTGTTAAGGGGTGGAGAGCAGAGGTGGTGGGAGGGGAGAGCTGGATTCCTACCCAGGGACTTGTCTTGCACAGAGAACCACTCTGGATTCTGGATAGGAGATGATCCTTGGTTCCTTTCTTCATGAGGAGATAAATATCCCTGCCTCCGGTTATTGCTAGGATTTCAGCCAGTTGTCTGTTGCTAGTTGTTGCTATAATGAATGAATTTAGGCAGGACTCTCAGGTGCTTGAGGCCGGAGTCCGAATGGAAAACCACCTCAGCCCAGGTCTTCCGTCAGAACATTTTTCACTATTCTTTTGAGATCATCAAAGAGGTACTACCTGCCTGGAAGGGAGTAGGTGGAAAAATTTCAAGAAGACAGGCCAGCACATTTTCAGGGGCCAGGGCCTGGACTGAGTGTCCAGGATCTCAGGCCCCTGTCTCCCTCAACCAGTCAGTCAGGGAGTCAATACAATTTAGAGAGCTCTCATATGTGCCAGGCATAAGACATAGCAGTGTATCTTATGACTCTGTCCTCAGGTAAAAGGCAGTTTCACTGCAGCAGTGTGAAGAGTTTTGAATCATCATAGGTCACAGGAGAAAAAGTCAATTTGTCTCCTGTGGCTACTCCATACTGCCTGCGAGTCAGTTATGTTGTTATTAATAACTACTCTTATTGAGCACATAAGATGTGTTAGGCACCATGCAAACATTTAGTTAGAATCCTTATGGTGATACTGAGGAAATCAGATGCTGAAAAATTCCATGATTGTCCCAGGCCCCATGGGTAGGCAGTATTGGAGCCAGGATTCAAATCTCTGGTTGGGGGACTCTAAAGCCCAACCTCCCATCTGCAAGAAGCTGGTGTCCCAGGCTGGTATCTCAGGCTGACTGAGTGCCCAGTGAAAGGTCCTGAGAAAGACCAGCTTCCAGGAGAAACTTAGCTGCTATGGCTTGTGTGATGGGACCAATGGCTTCTCTCAAGGGGCTTTGAGAGGTGGCCGTTTTTTGGTGGTGAATAAATGTAGTTTTGTTGTCAATAGGGATTCTTTAGGCAACTTTTCCCAATTTTCTGCCAGCCCCCTGCTCAGATAAAGAGCAATTTGCACCAGCTTATTTTCTAGCCCACCCCTGGCCTGCCCCCATCCTGACAGTCTCCCATCATCAACAGCAGAAAGCAGAGAAGCAGACATCTTCTACTTCCTCTCTCACTCTTTTTCCGGTACCCATAAGTCAGTTAGGGGAGGGCAGATCTCACTCTGGCTGATAGTTCGGTGATCTGGCTTTATCTACTGGATGAATTCCCCTGGGAGATGGAACACAGTAGGTTTCTAGCTGGCCTAATACTGGCTATCCTTCTCCCCCAAGGTAAGGCTACTCCAGGTGGGTGGGGAGAGGGGATCTGAGAGGGGCATTGCCACTGGGAATGAGGCCTACTTGAAAGTGCTTCTCAACTCTACCAGGCACCCCAGAGTATCAGTAGTGCAGGGTTGGGATATAGCACAGGGTCTGAGGAACAGGCTCTTGGCTTTGACCAACCCCAGTCAGGTGTGCATGTAGGCCTTGAATGTCTTCCTGGAGGTCTGGGCCAGACATCTGTAGGAAACGGTTCAGTATGTATATGCCCAAACCTGTAGCTGGTAATGGGAACAGAGCTATGTGTGCTGCTCCTTCCAGGACTGGTGGATTCTGGGATCTGGACTTATGCTTGTTTGGCTGTGATTATGCCACCCCCTGGAGCCATGTGCTAGCACTCATGGGAATGTTTTAAGAGAAAAGGAGGGAGGGCCGATTTGGGGGGTTATTACATTGTTAGTAGGATTTCAACTCATCCCAGTTGGCCAGTTTCAGTTTTAAAACTTCCAAGTTTCACATATCAGAAATCCCCTCAATTCCAAGCAAACTGGGTTCAATGGTCACCTAATAGTCAGCTGCACTGGCGTACCTAGGATTTCCACTGGAAACAGATCCCCAAGGAAGGCATGAGCATAGTATGTGAAGCATTTGTTGTACTGAGGGTGTTTGCCTCTCCCTGAGTACACATGAATACCTTTCTGACCGGTGTTGGAGGCATGAGAAGTAGCTTTTTGGGGGTTATCTAGAAGGTGCTCTTGTATCCAAATTGGTGACTGTGTGTGAAGCTCAGGGAGAATGCAGATTCCACTTTTCCTTGGGTTTGGAGGTATAGATTCCAATGCTTCTGTGGCTTGTGGAGATGCTCTCAGGCTGTCAAAGCAATTCAGTGGATCTAGAAGGGCACTCTGTTCACCTCCTGCCCTTAAATTCTCCCTAAGACTTGACTCATGTGGAGTTCAAGGAACAGATTTAGTAAAAAAAAAAAATTTTTTTCTGTTTAACCAAGGGCAAAACAACTAAAAATCTGTACATGAGATTTCCCCAGGTCAATTTCTGGACCACTGGGCTAGAAATTTATAGCAGCATGGGTAAGGCTTCTGTAGTGAGAGTGCCATTCTCTTGGTTGTTGGAGCGGGAGTAATGTGGAGAGATGAGGACAAGAAGTTGAAGTGAGAGTGTTGTAGGTGGCTGGGAAGTAGAATTAGAAGTTTTCTTGAAAGATGCAGACACCTCCAACTGAGGAATGTTCTTCTGCCTTTCCATATTTCTTGGGTGTTTCAGTTTTCTATCCTCCCCTACTTCTCATCAATGGTCTTAACTCGTTTCCAGGAAGATTCTTGAATCAACCTAGCTCTGAGGTTTCCTGTTTGTACCAAGTCCCTCAGGACCTGTCCTCTTCTTGTACTGCATCCTTGTGTCCTTCCTGGTCTCTGCAGTTTTGGGGGGGATTTCCTGAACGCTTTTTCTTGTGACTTCTCTATCTCTCAATAGATACCACAAACTGCCCTAGTCTAGGAAAGTGGTGTTTCTCAAGTATGAACCTCCGAAGAACCAGGGCCTGGTGCAGATCAAAGAGCTGTCTCTAATTGTGGTATTTTCCCCCCTTAGTGAGCCCCTTCCAGATACCTGTGGAGGAACTTGAGGACAGAGTGTTTGTGAATTGCAATACCAGCATCACGTGGGTAGAGGGAACGATGGGAACGCTGAGCTTAAACAATACAAGGATGGACTTGGGAAAACGCATCCTGGACCCACGAGGAATGTATAGGTGTAGTGGGACAGATACAAAAGACAAAAAATTATCTACTGTGCAAGTGTATTATCGAAGTAGGTGATTCCTGGACCCTTTGGGTTAGAATAAATGGGGCCTTTGGATATGATAACTTTTTTTTTTTGGAGAAAGTAGGATTTATTTAGGACAGAAAAGCTCCCACAGTGGGAGGGGATCTGAAGGGATTGCCCTGGATGTGAGAACTTTTTTACTACAGGGGGCTATGGTGAACCCATTTGTTCTCTAAACACATTGGCATCACTCCTCTTGTAATGGTACAAAGCCAGATTTGGGGGCCTTCAAACTGGGAGAGAGAACTTAACAAAGCATGACAGAGCAGCCTTGGCTGGGATAGTGGTTTGGCCCACCACCTTGTTTAAAGTCCCACAAAGCTGAGATTACTTCTTGGCTCTCCTCAGAGATTCCTTGGGATGAAGGATGGAGGGAGATGTGGCAAGGCCGTAGCCAGGCTTTTCTCCCAGGATCTTACTAAAGTTTGGGTTTTGGCATGAGAGATCCTAGGACTACTCTAGGAAACAGAGATAGTTCCCTGATCTTAAAGTCTCTCTATCTCTCCTCTCTCCTCCCACCCACCTTAGTGTGCCAGAACTGTGTGGATCTGAACCTAGCCACCCTAGCTGGCATTATCATCACTGATGTCATTGCCACTCTGCTTCTTGCTTTGGGAGTCTACTGCTTTGCTGGACACGACACTGGAAGGCTTTCTGGAGGTTAGTGGGAGGGCAGTGAGAGAGAGAGAGAGAGAGAGAGAGAGAGAGAGTTAACCAATGAGCTCATGCACCAGCTAAGGAATGGGGCTGGGGCTGGTGGTATGTTCAGGTTCAGTCTCATCTGGGAGTCGCTCCTACAGTCTCTTGAGGACTCCTACAACCAATTCTTGAGATAACTTGTATGCCCATATTGCTCATGTAGACTTCTGAGGGTGTGGGAGGATATGACCAGTTGCAGTCCCCCTGCAGTATTTATGGGGTCTCACTGTCCCATCCTCCTAGGCTGCTTATGATTCTTTCTCTGGTTCTTCTAGCTGCGGACACGCAAGCTCTGTTGAGGAATGACCAGGTCTATCAGGTGAGTCCTGAGGGGAAGGAGGTGAGGAGTGGGGAGGAGTGAATGGAGATAGAGAGGCTGACACTGGGTGTTGTGTTCATGTTTGAAGGGTCTTAGTGGAAAATTCTTTGCTGGGGGTGACTGGAGAGGTCAGGCAGTAGTTTTCTTTGGGGCCTACTGAGGCTCTTCCCAGAAGAGTTTGACCCTACCTTCTGATTGTTCTTCCTTCTCCTCTCTTAGCCCCTCCGAGATCGGGATGATGCTCAGTACAGCCGTCTTGGAGGGAACTGGCCTCGGAACAAGTGAACTTGGGATTGATGGCTTCTAGAAGCTTCAATCATCAACTGTACCTTTCCTATTTTCTCAGCCAATAAAATACCTTCTTTCACTCAGCAGCTGCCTGGATGTTTCAAGGCTTCTGGGCAAGGGGTGGGAGTTGTTCTGACTTGGCCGGGACCTTGCTCTCCCTGGCCAGCTGGATCCTTCTTTCATCTCTTCCCTTTTTCTGCCCCACGTGGTCTTTCACCATGTCCTGGCCCACCGGTGTTTCTAGTTGCTAAGATCACTGGGTGAAGGGTCTACTCCATCACACTCTCATAGCTACTTGTTACTCCAGTCCCCTACCACAACTCTTCTAGGGTTTTAGCTGCCTCACCACAGCCAAGGGCAGGCTGTGCCACAGGAACCCAAACACATAGAAGTTTCCATGACATCATGAGTGGGGGTGGTAGAGACATCAAGGGGCCCTGGGATGCACTTCTCACCACGACTCAGAGGGTGTGTAGCAAAGTCCCATTGCTAAGGAGCTGGCCTCAGCTCTGTGGCCCTGTTGAGCAGTTGCTACTAGCTGTGAGGACGTCTCGGTTTAAGCCCCTTTATCTGCCTTTCCCCAGGACCTGCCCCTGGCTTGCTCTTGCCTTCTGTATGATAAACTGAAATCAGAAACCTTTTATTACAACATGTTATCCCTCTCCATCTAGAAAGCAGGAGTTTGAGAACAGGAGTTGGGAAGATTTTTTTCTTTTTCTTTTCTCCCTTCCCTTCCCTCTCCTCCCCTTCCCTTCCCTTCCTTTCCTTTCCCTTCCCTTCCCTCTCCTCCCCTTCCC